>NC_056730.1:477823578-477886078 GCF_019279795.1 Protopterus annectens
TCTAAGACAAAAACAGAAAAAAAAATTGTAATAAAACAAAAAACAATCCTCCTCCGATATTGTATTGCTATTGAGAATATTTCAGAGTGTAGCCTACCTTTTCTTTAGAAATTAATCACAAAGTCATGTGTCAGCCATGTTAGTTATCATGGATTGTGACAAATGTTTCAGATATACTATTTACTTTATGCAAAGCCTCCTAGCTAAAGGATTACACAGAAAAAAGTGTTACATGTAGGACAGAGATAAAAACATGATTGCTGATGTTGCAACATTACCACTAAAATATATTTTATTTGCAAGTGCATTATTTCCACCTTCTTGAATTTTGTTAATATTTTCATAACAGTCTTTAATACTACTGTAGTATCCAGCACAGGATACTATTCACATGTTGCGTATTTTTATCAGATAAGCCCAGTATTCGGAGTTGCACTTTGCTTTGGATTTGGGAATATCTGTGGATTAATAGCTAAGAATGACTGTACAAAACCATCCAAAGGGAGGTAAAATTATTTCACTGTGGGCAGAGTTAACAGACTTCACACTTCTTAACGTAATGTCACTCAAACCTGAAAGAAAGCTTAACATAACTGGAAAGCATTGGTGTATTTTAAACATTTAAATGGCTATATGCTGGGGACCAAAGGGTAACAGCTAAATCTAGCAAACTAATTAGGGATTGCTGTGCATGTTATTAAGACAATGCATTTAACCTGAAGTTCAAATCTTGAATGCCTCATTTAATACAATGTATGGTAAACGTAAACATAATCTATGTTACTTCTATCAGACATTTGATCTAATGACACAATGTATATTTTCAGCCATTGAACTGATAGTAACATGGTGTCTCTCATATTACACTTGTTCAAGTGAACTAATGGCAAATATGTATTTGTAAGAGTTGAAAGGTTAACTGCACCTTGTCATTTGTTTTTGAATCTGTGTTATGAATAAGTAAAGTTACTGCAAAGGTTATTAGATTTAATACAAACGTTTCTTTGCAAAACCTATGCATAATCACAGGTGAGTGCGCTGGCCTAAATTCCCTTTTTAGTTACCACACTATCTCCAAATGAGCTGCAAAGCACAAAAAATGTAACAAAGATAATTTTAGTTTGTAAGTGGATTACAATGTAGATAACAGAGAGGAAAAAAGGTTACTTAGTATGCAGTGAACATGTATACATTCAAAAAGTGCAACTAAAATGTGACAGAAAGATTGAAACATTTAACATGGCTTTGAGAAGTCATCAAATACATGAATTACCAAGCTCCGTTACAGTCAGCTATAACACAACAGTAAAGTATTCACTGTGGGTGTAATTGTGAGACCATGGATTTAGTATATATAAGTAATGGTTTATGGGGGCAAAGTTCCTGCCTCAGATGTTTGGAATCAAATCTCCCCACATAAATGCTGTTTGTTATTTTCCTTTAGTTTGTGTGGGTTTAGTTGTGTGTGTAACTTGTTGATATGTGTGCTACTCAGAAGCCAGTAATGTGTTTTGGTCAGGAGATTAGTTATCATCTTCCTAATGCCAGTGGAAGGTAGAAGTGTGTGTTTTATGAGTGTGTATATAGATGCGAGTATTAATTGGAGGAAATTAGGTGTTCTTGCTTTCTCTGCACTCACTGAAGTATGTCTTGTTTGTTTGTGTAGACAAGTAGTTGAGTAGTTGATAGCCTGTCCTTCAATGAAGTGTTTTTCAGTGAGTATGTGGCTTGATTTCCAATGATATAAAAAAAAGAAAAAAAAAAAAAAATATATATATATATATATATATATATATACATATACACACACACAAACAGATGTACATACATACATTTATATACACACACAGACACATGAATATTTGTGGGTTAGGACTACAGTAAGGACAAGGTAAGGGAATAGCTATAGTTTTGTACATGTGTGTGTGCTGATGTATGTGGAATGTGTAAGTGTCTTACGAAGTGATATTAGGGAAAAGGTTTTTCTAAACATATTGTGCAGTGATGGGGTTAAGGACAGGACAAGGATAAGGTTTAGGTTAGCAAACATAAGTAAGGAGACACTCCCCTGGTCATTTTTATTCACGTGGGCTAACCCTAACCCCAGTCCTGCTCCTAACCCCAGACTGGCAAATTTCCTTCCATAAATTAATTTTCCTAACAGTACCACTATTCAGACATTATGAGCCTGATAGCTGTGTTATTATTATTTTTTTCTTTGTATGCAGTACGTGGTGTGGGTGGTATCTGCTGGTTTTAGTGCAGTGCAGCTTGGGGATTTTTTTTCAGGCAAAGATTTTGGTATTATAATTTTTAACATTCAAGAAGTTTTAGTGATTATATATATATATATATATATAAATATATATATATATATATATATATATATATATATATATATATATATATATATATACATACACATACACATACACACAGACAGACAGACAGATAGATAGATAGATATTCAAAGATTCATAGATATTCCATTTATGTCTTGCCAGTACCATCCCCCTGACTGCACCTCCTTTTTCCAGGATGCATCCAGGAGGGCCATCACAGTAAATACCAGAAGAAATTTGTGGCTCTCCATCCAGTCATCTAGGTTATGCTTAAAGGAAGATAGTGAGCTGCGATGTTTATTATGTAGACTTTTATTCAAGAGATTTGGGAGATACTGGGTTAAAAACTTGTTCCTCAACCATGTTTTATTTATCGGATGGAGAAGATTTACATCCCTTGTTGAAATAGTATTGCTGGAAATATTGAACTTGCAGACATACAAGAAGCCCTGAAACAAGTGTCAACATGTGTGATAAGCAAAACAGAGATCTTTCCTCAAAAGTATACAGTTTCCAGTCCCTCTTAGTGTCTCAGGGTCTTTAGGCCTGTGATATGTTTGTTTAGGAACCTTTGAGGTCTTTCTAATTGTTTGATTTGTTTGCTGAGATACATCTCAAAAGGGGTGTTGTATTTGATAATTCAGTACAAGAGAATAATTACTTCTTTAGACCTTGATGATATACCTTTTGCAGTTAGTGGGATCAAAGAAAAGGATTCTTGACAATCATGTGCTGGTCAAAATGAAGGGCATTATCAACCCAAGTTTGTGGGTCCCTAGATTCATTATATGTTTTCCAGAGGTGTGCTATCTAGGCAGTATGATGAGGGGAGGGGATGGCTACCAAAAGTGGTGATACTATAGGTTTTGGGTGTCATATGGTGACTTGATAACAATGTACAGTTTGCAATCATTTGCAAAGTTTGTTAGCCAGAGTTCTCAATTCTGTACTTGGAGATCTGAGAAGTAAATATTAAAATAGGAGTGGTCTCAGCACTGAGTCCTAAGGTACACTGATGGTCACTTTCATGCCTTCTGATGAAGCACCTGCATGTCTCACTGTGTGGGTGATGTTTTTCAAACAGTTTGCTATCCATCTTACCACAATATGGGTTGCTTTTTAAGGACAGCATGAGGAATGATGTTGAAGGCCTTGGGCACATGACGCTAAATAGAGTGCATTGCATGGCAACCATCTATAGCATCTATAACCCTTTCAAAGTAATTTACAAGATTAAATAGTGAGACTCTAACCTTCACAAAGCCAAACTGATGGGAGTCAATTCTAATAAGTTTCTTGATATTGCAGTTTATGAGGTTAGTTATAATATATACCACGGTTCTGCAGATAAGGCTTACATGGCTGATAGGTCTGAAATTACCCATGTTGGTTGTAAGATCAGCCTTACAGAGGAACATCACCCCTGCACTGTACCACTCATCCGAGACAAAACCAGTAGCTAAATATAGGTTAAACAGTTTAAGAAGTACAACTACAAGTTCATGTTTAATAAGTTCATAAGTTCATAGGCTCATAGGTTCATATTAGGCTATCGGCCCTAGGGCCTATACAAGCCCAGCCAAAAAGGTACCCTGGCTTTTGCCACCCAAGAAAATTATTTTCCTGTGCCACTGTCGAGCAGAGCCACAGAAGTGATCCCCGGGGTGAATTTCCTATTTCCCATCCAGTCATCAAGATTTTTCTTGAAGAGTACTAAAGAGGAGCTTTGTTTGATATTGATAGGTAGTTTATTCCAGAGTTTGGGAAGTCTCTGGGACAGGAATCTATCCCTCTGGCATGTTCTGCTTATTGTGGTGACAAGGTTTAGGTCCCTAGCTCGGAGGGATTGGGACTTCTTTAAGTGGAGGATGTCCAACAGCTTTGGGTTTGACATAGCTTTGTATGTTAGGCAGAGATCACCTCTGAGTAGGCGATATGCGACAGAGTAAAGCTGGAGTTTTTTCAGACGGTCACCTGTTTGAGGTCGGTAATCCTCTTTGTGAGGTATTTCTGCGGCCTTTCCAGTTGTTGTAGATGTCTTGTGAGGTACATACCAAAAGGGGCATTGTACTCTATAATGGGTCTAATGAGTGATGAGGGGAACAATGACCTCTTTTTTTCTGGATGAGAAACCTTTTGTGATGAGGTGTACCATGTAGAAAGATTTCCTGACTGCTGTGGCTATGTGATTATCAAAGGAGAGACTGCTGTCCACCTGTGTCCCAAGGTCTCTTATCACACTTTCGGTGTTATGTATACTATCACCTATGTTGTAGTTCATGGGTACAGAGTTTTTACCAAAGGGGATGACAATACACTTTTTGGCATTGAGCTTGAGGCCATGGCTTTGACACCGGGCATCTGTCTCAGTGAGGCCCTTTTGTAGGATATCCACATTGTTAGAAGTTTTGATTATGACTCCTAGTTTGCAGTCATCTGCGAACCTCATTAGCCAAAGACCTTCTGTGTTAGCCTGTAATTCAGAGAAGTAGATACCAAACAGGAGAGGACCCAGGACTGAACCCTGTGGTACTCCACTTGTCACTGGTCTGAAGTCGGATTTGGAGTCTGCTATTTTCATAGTGTGGGTTCTGTCAGTGAGCCAGTTGGTAACCCATCTTGTGACATAGGGATTTATACCTAGTTTAGTGAGTTTATCTATAATTCCAGAGTGTGGGATGGTGTCAAAAGCCTTGGCAAGATCTAGATAGGCTGTGTGAACCACCTTACCCTCGTCTACAGCTTTGGTGACTGCTTCAAAGAAGTCTATCAGGTTTAGGAGACATGATCTGCCTTTTACAAACCCAAACTGGGTGGGGTCCAGAGTTTGGAGATTACTAATGTCTTTGTTTATAAGTTCCATGAAGATATGTTCCATGGCCTTGCAGACCAGGCTCGTCAGGCTAATGTGGTGGTAGTTCCCGGGGTCCGTGGTGGCTCCCCCCTTGTGGAGTGGGGTAACCATTGCTGTGCGCCATTCAGCGGGCACAAAGCTTGAGGTGAGGCTATGATTGAACATGGTAATTAATTGGGGTGCCCGTTCATTCTGTAGTTTGTGTAGAATGCAGCCTGGGATGTTGTCTGGTCCCATGGATGCTGTGTTCTTGGCTTTGGAAAGTGCGTTTTTACCTGTGCAGCTGTGATTACAGGAACGTTGCATTCTTCCAGTATAGAATGGGCTCTTTAGGGAGTGAGAGGGGGGTAAAGTTAGCACTGAACCTATCGGACAGGATGTTGACAATATCAGTTGGGTCTGTATATTTAGTGCCATTGTGCTGTAACTCAGAGCAGATCTGAGTGTTGCCATTGAGATTCTTGACATAGCTATAGAATGCTTTGTGGTTGTCTTTAGAATCAGTGATGATTTTGTTTTCGTAACTAGCTTTGAAGGATTTTATCAGGGATCGCAGCTTCTTACTGAGGCTGACCAGGGAGCTCCTCCACTCATGGGATTTTACTCTCTTATACAACAGTTTCTGCCTTCTGTTGTACAGTTTGTTTATGGCAGGGGACCACCAGATTGGCTTCTTTTTTTTGGAGGATAGCATCTTGGTTCTGTTTGGGATAGCACGATCCATGCACTCGTGTAAGTGCTTATAAAGTGCAATTGTGTAGGATTCAGTAGTTGTAACTGTATTGTCCATCTGCATGGGTGTCATGAAGTTCACCACTTCTGTCTTAAGAAGCATGAAGGTGGCTTTGGGGAAATTTTTTACTGTGGTTTCCTTAATGGGGGGTGGGGGCAGGATGTGGATATCTAGGGTAATTAGCTTATGGTCGGATCGGACCAATGAGGCATTGACTTCAGGTGTGGAACACCGGTCACTCATGTTGGTAATGACTAAATCTAGAATATTGTTGCCCCTGGTGGGGGTGTGGATAAGTTGATCCAGGGCATTGGAGTTTATGAATTCCAGAAAGCATTGAGCGAAGGAGTTGGTACATGAGTAGTTTTCCCAGTTAATGGTGGGGTAGTTGAAATCGCCCATTATTAAGGTGCTTGTTTGAACCCTAATATATTCCAGTACATCAAGAAAAGAGGAGTGGGAATCCTGGGGCATGGTGGGAGATCTGTAGCAAGCTACAATTTGGATCGCAGTTTTACCCAGAGTTAGTTGCACTTGGATAACCTCGGCTGCATTATGCTGAGCAACTAGCCTGGAGGTGTAGAGATTCTTAATGAATATGGACACACCTCCGCCTTTGGTGTTCCGGTCCAGGTTACATGACTGAAAAGTGTGGTATGAGTTATAGCCTGGTAGTGCAGGGGTGCTCTCTGGAGCCTTGAACCAGGTTTCAGTCACTGCACAGATATCAATGTTCTCCATTTTAAGGAATGCCACGAGTGAGTGCATTTTGAGATTTAGACTTCTAGCATTGAGTAGCATCACCCTCAGTTTTTGCTTGCTTGTTCCTGTTATGGTGGTGAATTTGTCATTTGAACCTTGCCTAAAAAAGGCACTATAGGGAAGGCAAGAACCTTAGCCAGTATCCAGAATCCCAGGTGTGACAGGTTCAGGCCATCTCTGGGAAAGCATTGTGGTCTGTCGACCATGTCATTCCAGGCAGACAGATACTGGATCCCTTTAAAATGACACCAGAAGCTTAGCCAATTGTTGAAGTCAATCATTTTGTCCTTGTACTGTCGTATCATTCTGGATGATGGCAGAATGCTACTCAGGGCTAGGGTCATACCTGCCTGGGCTACAAGATCGGAGAGCTCTTCTATGTCTCTTTTCATGTAGTCCAAGGAGGTACATCTCAAGTCGTTCACACCAACATGGACAATGACAGAGTCATATTTGTACTTGTTGTGGAGTGACCTGAGTGCGTGGGTTATGTGGCGGATCCTGGCACCCAACAGCTGACAGTAACCTTCTCCTTGTTTAGCCTGGTGAGTAGGACATCAGTGTGCCTGACTATAGAGTCACCAATGACTAGTGTGTTGGGTACGTTGTTTTGCCTTATTGGCTGTGGTTGAGTGGCACACTGAGTCTGTGGGCTATGTGTCATTTGGGTTGTGTTGGGGGGGTGGAGGTTGCTTGCATTTCTGCTTTGGAGGTCTCTGTTGCTTGAGCAGATTATTATTGAGAGCCTCCGCAAATGTTTTTGTGTTTCTATGTGTGGATTTTGGTGGTGTAGATTTAGTGAGACTATGTGATGAGTGTGGTGTGGTGCAAGTGTTCACCTTCTCCTCTTGACTGTCAAGTTCAGTCTTGGTTGGAGAGAGCTTTGCCTCCAGTTTGGCTAGATAAGTGCATCTCTCACAAGTTGTAGTGTTGGGTGGCAGGAGAGGGTTGTCTGTGTACATGAGGCAATTTCTACATTGCCCCAAGATGCCCAGATTCATCAGATAGACAGGAGAGAACACTGGGAGCTGACCCTTGGACATGCCTGAATAAAAAACTATTTTCCTCTAGATAAGTGAGGAAAGTGAGTACAAGAGCTGTTTTTCTCTAAGCAAGTGAGGAAAGTAAGTACTAAAACTGTTTTCCTCTAGCTTATGAGGAAGGTTGAGTGTTGTAGTAATTTTGTAGGTTATTTAGTGCTTACAACAAGTTCTGAACAAGTGCTGATCACGAATAATAAATTCAAGTACTAAAACTAAGAATCTGTATCTAGACTAAACTAGTTACTATTAATGAAGCGGCCAGATATATTGTCAGGGCTCATGGAGGAAGTATTTTTATTTTAGATAGCATTTTCAGTAAATGATCTTTACAGATAATTCAGGGAGGAAGGGATTTAGATATTTTGGGGCTTTGAAGAGAAATCTTGGAGGTAAAGTTGGTACTAAATTTGTTTGCAAGGATATTAGCAATATCTATTGGATCAGAATACAAGGCATCATTATGAATGTGTTTAGTGCAGTGTAGGGTATTATTTTAGTTAACATAGGCTCATAGGTTCATAGCATAATACTAGGCTATTGGCCTGGAGAACCTTATAAGCCTAGCCAAGAATTTCACCCATGTTCCCACAAAGTCAGCACCTGTTTTCCTTGTCCAGCAGGGAAACAGGTGGGATCAGTATCAGTAAGAAACTAAGGTCCCATGTTCCCACAAAGTCAGCACCTGTTTTCCCTGTCCAGCAGAGAAACAGATGGGATTCGTATCAGTAAGAAACTAAGGTCCCTCGGAAAAATAGCCAAGGATTCAAAAGATAACTACAAAGCCTTCTTTAGCTATGTTAAGAATCTAATTGGCAACTTGCAGATACGCACTGAACTAGTGCAAAATAGCACAAAATATACTGAACCTATTGATATTGCCAACATCCGCGCAGATAGATTCAGTGCAAACTTCACCCCCCCTCTCACCCCCAAAAGGGCCCACAACAATACTGGAAAAAGTAGTGTCCCAGAAATCACAGATGCACAGGTGAAAACAGCCCTTTTAAAAGCCAAAAACACAGCGTCAATGTGGCCAGATGGTGTCCCAGGCTACATCTTGCATGAAATACAGAACAAACTAACCCCCCCACCTAAACACGCTGTTCAACCTCAGCCTCTCCACATGCTACATGCCCATAGAATGGTGCACAGCAATGGTTATTCCACTCCACAAAGGAGGGGCCACAACTGACTCTGGTAACTATTGCCCAATAAGCCTGACTAGCCTGGTCTGCAAGGCTATGGAGCACATCATCATGGAACATATTAACAAAGACATTGGGAACCTCCAAACACTTGGCCCATCCCATTTTGGCTTTGTTAAGGGCAGATCATGTCTACTAAGCCTGGTTGACTTCTTCAAGACAGTCACCAAGGCCATAGATGAGGGAAAGGTGGTTCACACAGCCTACCTTGACCTCGTCAAAGCTTTTGACACCATTCCCCACTCGGGTATTACAGAAAAACTCACCAGCCTGAACATAAACCCCTTCGTTACAAGATGGATTGCCAACTGGCTTACAGACAGAACTCACATGGTAAGAATAGCAGGCTCCGGGTCCGACTCTAAACCAGTCACAAGTGGTGTCCCACAAGGCTCAGTCCTGGGACCCCTACTGTTTGGCATATACTTCTCAGAAGTACAGGCAAACACAGGAGGACTAAGGCTAACCAAGTTTGCCGATGACTGCAAACAGGGAGTCATAACTGACTCCCCGGCTGACACGGACATCCTCCAAAAGGGCCTTACTGAGACGGACACCTGGTGTCAAAGTCATGGCCTCAAGCTTAATGCCAAAAAATGCATAGTCATCCCGTTTGGGAAAAACAAAACACCCACGAATTACCACATAGGTGGCAGCCCCCTTAATACAGAAGAGGTAATAAGAGATCTGGGGACCCAGGTAGATAGTAATCTCTCCTTTGACAATCATATTGCCAAAGTAGTTAGGAAATCCTTCTATGTGGCCCATCTAATTACTAAAGGGTTCGCATCTAGAAATGAAGAGGTTATAGTGCCCCTCTACTCGTCACTCATCAGACCCATCATAGAGTACAATGCCCCGTTTGGGATGTACCTCACAAGACACTTCCAACAGCTGGAAAGACCACAAAAGTACCTCACCAAGAGGATTACTGGCCTCAAACATATGTCCTATGCAGCCTGACTTAAAAAACTCCAGCTGTACTCAGTGGCATATCGCTTACTCAGAGGTGATCTCTGCCTGACTTACAAAGCCATGTCCAACTTAGAATTGATGGACATGTGCCACCTAAAGAAATCCAAGTCACTGTGAGCCACATGCTCTAGTGAGCTAAACCTTGCCACAATAATACATAGAGCATGCTGGAGGGATAGATTCCTGTCACAAAGACTCCCCATACTTTAGAAAAAAATTACAAACTACATTAGGCAAAGCCCATCACTAACACTCTTCAAGAGAAACCTTGACAAGTGGATGGGTAACAGAAAATACACCCCTGGGATCACTTCATTGGCTCTGCTTGACAGAGGATCAGTTAATTAATCAATGGGGTGGTGAAAGCCGACACACTCTGGCTAGGCTTATAAATGCCCTAGGGCAGATAGACTAGTACCTACTTATGAACCTATGAACCTATGAACCTATCCCAGGAGTATATTTTCTGTTTCCCATCTAATCATCCAGGCTCCTCTTAAAGAGGGCTAGTGAGGTGCTTGACATGGAGAGGAAGTCTATTCCACAGATGGGGGAGTCATTGGGATGCAAATCTATCCTGCCAACAAATTCTATTAATGTCACAGACTAGGCTGAGACCTTGCTTGCAGGATGTGTGAGTGGAGTTTGACATATGGATATGCAGCAACTCCATCAAGGCTGAGTCTGAGATGGCCTTGTATGCCAGACACAGGTCACCTCTGAGCAGTCTGTATGAGACTGAGTAGAGGGACAGGGCTTTTAGCCTGTCTGTATAGGATAGTTGTTTGAGACCTTGGATTATCCTGGACATGAACCTCTGTGGTTTCTCCAACTGCTGCATGTGCATGGCAAGATACATGCCGAAGGGGGCATTATATTCGATAATGGGTCTGATAAGGGAGGAGTACAGGGATGTTATGACCTTCTTTTTCCTGGATGAAATACTCTTACTTATGAGGTGGGCCATGTAGAAAGCCTTCCATACAACAGATGCAACATGGTGATCAAAAGTCTGGTTGCTATCAACCTGGGTGTGCAAGTCCCTCATGACTGATTGCATGCTTAGTACATTGTTATTAATGTGATAATGAGTGGGGACACCTTTTTCCCCAAGGGGATAATGATGCATTTCTTGGCAGTCAGTTTGAGGCTATGCTTCTGGCACCAGTCATTTGTTTGGTTAAGACCCTCTTGGAGGATATTCACATCACTAGGGGAAATGATGACAGTGCCTAGTTTGCATTCATCTACAAACCTGGTCAGCCACAGACCACTGATTTTGTCTTGCACCTGAGAAAAGTATATCCCAAACAGTAGAGGCCCCAAGACCGATCCTTGGGGTATGCCACTTTTTACGGGTCTACTACTAGAGGTGGCTTCCCCCCTATTTTGACTGAGTGGGTTCTATCTGCAAGCCAGTTAGCTACCCATCTGGTAACATATGGGTTGATTCCTAGCTGGGAGAGTTTATCTATTATGCCCTAGTAGGGAATAGTGTTGAAGACTTTGGCTAGGTCAAGGTAAGTGGTGTGCACTCACTTGCGCTCATCCGTGGCTTTGGTACTATTTTGAAGAAGGCAACCAAGTTTAATGGGCATGATCTCCCTTTGACAAAAAAACTAATTCTGTGGGGTCAAGCATTTGGAAGTTGCCAATGTCCTTGTTTATAAGGTCCATGATAATGCGTTCCATGGCCTTGCAGATCAGGCTAGTTAGGCTGATTGGCGTATAATTGTCTGTGTCTGTGGATGCGCCACCTTTGTGCATAGGGATGACAGTGGCTGTCCTCCATGTTTCTGGGATGAAGCTGGTGCGCAGGCATTGGTTGAATAGGGTGCCTAGTGGTGCTGAGAGCACATGCCTGAGTTCATGTAGGACACAGCCAGGGATGTTGTTAGGTCCCATGGAAGCTGTATTTTTTGCCTTTGACAGGACATTAATAACTTGCTCCCTGGTGATGGGGGGGGGGGCAGGTGCTGGGGATGTCCTGGTTTACTGACTGGGGGGACAGCAGGGTAAAGTTTTCACTGAACTTGTCTGCCAGCAGGTTGGCTATATCTATAGTGTGCATGTGGTATTCGTGACCATCGATTCAGAGCAGATTTGGGAGTTACCTTTGAGATTTCAGCTGTATGCGAAGGAGGCCTTGTGATTGTCCTTAGTGGATGTGGCCAATTTGTACTCGAAGTTAGCCTTAGAGGATTTCACCACTGACCTCATTTGCTTGTTCAGACAAAGGAGAGATTGCTTCCAACTTGGCACCTGCTCCTTCTTGGTCCTAGACTGCAATTTTTTTCCTTTTATTATAGAGTCTTTTTATTGCTGCTGTCTACCAGACAGATTTACTCTTCCTTGAGGAAGATGATTTGGTCCTGTCAGGTATTGCTGAGTCCATGCAGCTGTATAGGTGCTCATATAGTTTTTTGGTGTAGGCTTGGACATTAGTGCTTGATTCAACTGATGGGATGATGGCTGTGAAGCTGCTTATAGGTTGTAGTCAGCTTTGGAAAATTTTTTTGTTCGACCCTGGCAATGGGGGGGGGGGTCAGGGGAGATGGTGACTTCAAAAGTGATTGCTTTATGGTCGGATATTACCAAGGGATGACACTGTAGGGGTGCTACAGTGTCTATTCATGTTGGCCAGTACCAGGTCCAGGATATTTTCACATCTCATGGCGGTGTCGACCAACTGATCCAATACATTGGCATTGACAAAGTCGCTGAATCTCTGGGCATTCATGTTTGAGCTAGAATAGGTCTTCCACTCTATGGTTGGGTAGTTAAAGTCACCCAGGATTTATTTATTTTTAATTTTATTTATTTTACATTTGTTGACCAGGTTTGTCTGACTGAGCTGTTAACCCTTTTTCAGCGGAGGCCCGGGAGAAAAGCTGCAGTACATAATGCATTAAAAAGTTAACAAAAGCCATTTACAGAAAGGTTTTGAAGAATTATTTACAAAAGAAGGTTTTAAATGGTAGCAATAAAACAATTTCAGAAAAAATATATACAGTAGAGAAAAACAAGAAATTAATTTGTTACTAAAATGTGTTGTCATAGAGGAGAGAAATGAGAGATAGATAGAATGAAGATTGGACTAAGGTGTTAATGGTTTATGGTTTTAAGTGCCAGGTGTTATACTAGTTAAGAAGGATCAGGGTAGAGGGTTGAATCTTGATGGATTCAAATAAGTCCAGATAGGTGGAGTCGGCCTCCTGAGTCATGGCTGGAGGTCTGTAGCTAGCTATGATTTGAATAGGTGTTTTGTCAATAGTTAACTGGACCTGGAGTGTCTCCTGTGCATCATACTGTATGACCAGCCTGGAGGTATGTATGTCTTTGATAAATATTGAAACTCCACCTCCTTTGGCTTTGTAATCCTCTGTTTGGGGTCTGAAAGTATGGTAAGACAAGTAACCTGGTAAGGCTGGGGTGGTCTCCGCAGCTTTGAACCAGGTTTCAGTGACCTCACAAATATCAGCATCTTCCAGGGCTAGGAATGCTTTCAATGAGTGCAGTTTCATGTAAAGACTCCTAGCATTTAGCAGTATGACCTTTAAATTTCATTCAGAAGAATTTTTCACTTTGGTAATTTTGTCCTCATGACTTTGCCTAAAAAAGTCACTATGCATGAAGCAAGAGCCTTTGATAGAAGCCTGAAGACCAGGGGAGACAGATGAAGGTTATGTCTGGCAAAGCATAGTAGTCTGTCATTATATTCTCCCAGGCTGTCAGTTACTGACTCCCCCTTGGAATGACACCAGAAACTAAGCCAATTGTTAAAGTCAATCATTGTCTGTTTGTTTGAGGCATCATTCTGGGTGAGAGTAGGATACTGCTTAAGGCTATGGATATACTTGCCTGGGACACATATTCAGCAAGCTCAATCATGTCTCTCTTCATATAGTCCAGAGAGGTACGTCTCAAGTCATTCACACCAATATGGACTATGACAGAGTCATAACAGTACCTGTTGTTGGGAGACTTGAGTGTGAGAGTGATATGGCAGACTCTAGCACCTGACAAACAACGTACCATAACTTTGCCCTTGTCTAGCCTGGTGAGGGGCACATCTGTGCATCTCATGATAGAGTCTCCTATAACTAGTATGTTGGGTTTGTGGCTGGTCCTTAGAGGCTGTGTGACACAGGCATGTGTACTATGTGTGGTGCTTGGTGTGGTGGGTTGTGATGTGCATGTGTGCTTTTGCCTTGACGGTCTCTTTTGTTTAGGTATGTTTTTGTTGAGAACCTCCACATATGGAGGAATGTACTGTACAGATGTGGGTGGTGTTATAGGTGTGGTGCTTGTGGTGGCTTGTGATTGAGACAGCAAGGATTCTAGGTTCTTAATGTAATTGCATCTATCATGTACTGTGTTCCTAGGTGGTAGAAGGAGAGGGTCGTCCGTGTACATGAGGCAGTTGCTACACTATCTCAGGATGACCATACCAAGAAGACTAGCAGGAGAAACCACAGGAAATTGTCCGTTCATGGTTGTCAGGATCTGTGGAAGAGGGGTAAAGGATGATATAGTGTGGACTATCAGAATAGAATACCTATAGGTGTGAGTAAGGATGGATAAAATTACAGTAGTTGCAAGGGAGGGCATCAGTTACACAGGAGTGCTGGTAAGGGGAAAAATGCAACTGAGATACCTCGCAATGGGTTAAAACAGTGCAGCAGCAGTGCGCAACAAGCAAACAAATGCAACACCCTGCAAACACAGGGTATAAATAACAGAAAAGCTGAAAGAATCTAGAAGCTCTAATTACTACCCAATCCTGCTAGTACCTGCCCTTTCAACCAATCACTCATGTTAAAGAAGGTTAGGCAACCCTGTTACTCTCACTACCAGCACAAGCTGGCTGTCAGAAACACAGGAAACTCAACAAGCAAAATAACCAGGCCTGGATAACAGCAGGATTCTATCCAGACTATGGTACCTGACTAGAACACAGAAACCTCACAAAAATACACAGAAAAGCACAAATAGAGCAATCACAAGCAGAAAATGCAACTCTCAGTATGAAAAAGCAGTTTACAGTTAAGTAATTCAATAAAAATGCAATTACAGTAATGGAACACTATTTAACAATGAAAATACAGATAAAACAGTATAAAACAGTACAAAAATGCAGTGCTTTATAGCAGTGCAAAATGTAGGGGATTAGCTGTATAGTATAACTATAAGTGTTAAGAAGTGCAATTCAATTAAATAAATGTAAGAAAAAACTTATTCTGCTATTGAAGCCTCAGGGATTTTGTCACAGTGATGAATCACCACTCCTCAGCCTGGCAAAAACAAGCACAGCCTCCTGCAGATACAGGGTTTAAATATCAGAAAAGATGGAAGAATCTAGAAGTTCAAATTACTACCCAGTCCTGCTAGCCCCTGCTCTTTCAACCAATCACTTGTGCTAGAGAAGGTCAGGCAACCCTTTTACTCTCACTAACAGTGAAGACAAGACACTACCAGCACAAGATGGCTGTCAGAAACATAGGAAACTCAACAGACAAAACAACTGGCCTGGATAACAGCAGGCCTCTATCCAGACTATGCTACCCAACTAAAACACAGAAACTTCACAAAAAATACACAGAAAAGCACAGATAGAGCACTCACAAACAGGAAATGCAACTCTCAGTATAAAAAAGCAGTTTACAGTTAAGTAATTCATTAAAAATGTAATTACAGTAATGGAACACTAGCAGTAAAAATATAGTTAAAACAGTATAAAACATTACAAAAATGCAGTGAAACAGTAAAAAAAAGCTTTATAACAGTGCAGAATGTAGTAGATTATTTGTATAGCACAACTATAAGCACTAAGAAGAGCAATTCAATGAAATAAATGTAAGAAAAAACTTATACTGCTATTGGAGCCTCAGGGATTTTCTGCTTTGTCACAATGATGAATCATCACTCCTCAGCCTGTTAAAAACAAGCATAATTAAAAAAGGATTTATAATTACATTTGCTTGAGAAGCCAATCTAAGTTCATGGGATCTTTTAGGGAACCAGTTATTTGTCATCGTTTTTTAATGCTTTTGATATAATCCTTGAAAAAAGGAAGAGTTTGGATCTACTAAATAATTTAAGGGTTGCCTTTCTTTCTTTTTTTTTTTTTTATTGCACTTTACGATGATGGACTACCAGGGTGGTTTATTTTTCCGAAGGTTCTAGTAGAAACTGATAGCTCTATGCATTTTTTAAATGGGTATAGAATTCCTTAGTAGAACTTGTGTTGCATTAAGGTCAGGGGAAGAGCAGTCATAAACAAATTTTCATATTTCATTGCAGAGTAGGTTGAAGTTAGAATGTCTGTAGTTCTTAAATTCAGTAGGGTTTGGAGTAAGAGCTTTTAGGAGTTTAAATGAGAAGGTCAAAAGTTTATGGTCAGACTTCACTGGGGAAGGAGATAAGAGAGGAATAGTGGTAGAAGTGGCCATATTTGTAAGAATCAGATCAAAAATGCTGGGTCCTCAATGTGCAATCAGTCTCCAGGAAAGTCTCCAGGAATAGATGGTATTCCTGTGAAAGTTTGGAAGCTAGGAGGAAAGAAAGTGATGAAGACATGGAAGGTTTTATTTTACAGCATTTTAAAAGGAGGGGAAGCATCAACATCCTGGAAGAAAGCAGTGGTGGCTGTAATGCCTTAAGTTGGTAAAGACCCAGAAGACCCAGCTTCATATAGGCCCATTTCAATTTTAAACCATGTTTATAAAGTGCTTATGTGTGCAATAGCTAAAATAATGGCAAATGTGTTGCCAAAATTAATAGATAAATATCAATGTGGTTTTGCAGAGAGGAGGAAAACATTTGGCAACATTAATAGAACAAGCAATCAATAAATAAAAGCAATTGATTGATGGGTCTTGATGCAGAAATCGCAGTCTACAGAATAAGCTGGGATTTTATGAGTAGGGCAATGGAAGCATTTGCATTCTCTGCTACAATAACAAGGTTAATTATGAGTATAAATGAGTGATTGGAGGCAAAAATTAAAATGGGAGGGTGCCTATCCGACACGTTTTGTTTGAACAGAGGAACCAGGCAGGGGTGTCCAGTTTCCTCTCTGCTATTTGCTTTACATTTACTGCTTTTGGCAAAGAAAATAAGGGACTCAGAAATGTAAGGATATAATTGGTATCATAATCAAGAAAAGTTGGCTTTATTTGGAGATGATATTTTTTGTACTTGATAAAATCAAAAAAAGGACATCTCAGTGTTGTGGAACATCTTGAGACAGTTTCAAGTCTTTTTCAGGATATAAAATTAATGAAGATAAAACAAAGGCTATAACTGTAAACTATGTACTTACACATGAATTAGTCCAGCAATACCCATATTTATGGGAACACAATAAGATGACCTATTTAGGAGTATGGATTGAAAATAATTCAGTTATGGCAGCTAAAGATATGTGGGAAGAGACTAAACAAAAGATAATATAAAACTGAGAAACTGGAAGCCATTTTTTTCTATATAGGGATAGCAAGATATATGCAATGGAAATGTTTAGTCCCTGTTGAAACAGGGGGAACTTCAGGAAATAATAAGAGAGTGGGATTTTGGATGCAGATTGTTAAGGAGATTAACAACAGCCATTAGAATATTATATTCAAGAAGTAGCAGAAAACATACTAAGAAGTAATCCAACATGAGACTAAAGGACATTTGCCAATATGACTGGCTGTAATTAGGAGTACAGAGAATAGGCAATAGGCTTCTGGAATTTATTGGAGAAAACTGGCAAAGGAACCAAGGGATTGGGAGCAAATGACTAGAGCGGGAGAGACAATAGAATTGAAAAAGGCCAAGAAGACATTTGGACTGCAGGCTTGGAACTGCTTTCCCTATCAGGGATTGATATTAGAGTATTGGCAAAGAGAAAGTGTTAGTGGAAGCCTAAGTAAAATAGCTGCTCAGGTAGAGTTCTTAGTTGAATCTAGAACATAAGCTACTGTTAACAAAGGATAATTAGTAAGGCATATAAAATATTGCATGATAACTATAAGAATCAATCACAGGAGATTAGAAAAGATTCATAAGGAAACAATGGGAGGACATATGTATGGCCTCCATGTATGCAACAATGTCTAGAAGGTTTAGGATCTTTGCTTGGAAGTGTTTGTATAGGTATTTTATACCCCAAGCATACTCCAAAGATTGTTTTTTTTTTTCTTAGGTAGATGGCAAATGTTTGAGGTGTGATAGGTAAGAAAGATAACTGGGAGCATATGTTCTGGGAGTGTAATGAGTTGTCAGACTTCAGACATTCCCAACAGTGTACTCTGTCAGAAATATTGGGTGAGCAAATAGCTGAAACTAAGGATTTATTTTTTTTAGTTCAGATCTAAATTGCCTAAACTTAGTAAATTCTTGCTAGTTTTAATTTTGATGACTGCCAAAAAAAGGACTAGAAAATAGAAATCAAACTCTAACCGAAAGGTATTTGAAGTATTGAATAGTGTATTCACCCATTCTTGATAGATCCCCCTGGATTGATACCAGTTAATTAACCAATTATTCAACCTAACGAGTGTTTCTTTCCTTTTCTCTGTTTTTAAGTATCATTCAAGGTGAAGGGTGGATTCCACTCAGGACTAATGAGAATGTGGATGAGTGTCTCTTATTTTCTTGTAATATAAGTCTGAAAGAATTTATAACACGTAAGTCATTTATAATGTACATTTCATTTACAATGGAATTAAGAATGGAGTTGTTAGATGCATGCTTTTCTATGACAGCATCTCAAGAATGTTGTTCTTGCCTGTTTGACCCTTTGCATTCACCATTTTTTTCTGAAGTGTAAATCAGTGTTAGATTGGCAGGATGAGGCTCACCTTGCAGGATGCATGTCTTTGCACCCCTCCACCATACTTCATAGTAGTCTTAATCTGAACTACACCTGTGCACTGTGGCGTCACGAGCAACACCAGCTGAGACACACTATTTTGTGACTCATTAAGTGTTCATTGAGCAGACATCTGATCAAGTTTGTGTCCTTTACCTCTCTTGATGATGGTGATGGTTTAGTGTCCTGCCAGTGATTGCTCGGGTTTGTTGGATGGGTAACTGTACAGAGCAGGAGCTCTAAACTGTTAATAACAGTTATATATATATCTGAGGCAGAAATGAACTTTTTTGGTGTTCTCAGTCAAGTGGAATAGATGTGGTCAGTTGAAGTAAATGTATTGCTCATTCATTAGTTAATGCCTTTCTTGCTTTGAGTTAGTTAGGGGGGGTGACTAAGGGACGTTTATGTTAACTTAAGCTGAAGAGGAGGTGGTCACTTTTTTATTGTTAGTGTACAAAATGTATATTATGTTTGGATGTGGGGAATACATGGTTTTCCCATGGGTGGCATGCTTTGAGTGTGAAGCCGGCTGTGGCTAAACATATATTGCTCACACCCAAACATGACATATTGCTATTATGCAATAACACAATTTAGAAAAAGACAAGAAGAATCATATCTGTTGTAAATAATGCTTCTCAGTTTTGAAACTTTCTTTTTGTTATAGCACTTCTCACTAAACGAAGCATTAAATGATGCAGTGCAGATGCACTGCACATACATGAGAGCTGAGGGAAATCGCCTGATTACAAGACAGCTGCAGCTACAACCTCACCCTTTCTGTCAGTGTATTTGCCTCCACATGAAATGATCCTTATACTGACACATGTAAAAAGCATGGCTTAGCTGCTTTTCCTTCTGTGGGTTTTCTCTGCTACTTAGTTTCCTCAGTGCATAACATCTTGGTTTTGAATGAAATCTAGCAAGCACATTCTGTTACCCATCTCAAGTTAAAGGTTTTGCGCTGAGATAAACCTTTACAAGATGTCTGTCGCTCTTTGGGATTCACAGCTGTTTTACTGCATACTGTCATTTTCAGTGTTCTCTCTGGGGTCATGATTTTTTTTACTGTTTAGTTTCACAGTGAAGCAATGTGTTACCAGTTACAAATAAGAGTTAGTTGATTCCTACTACCCCCCCCCCAAAAAAATCTAATTTAAACAGTATTTTGAAGATGAAAAAGAAATGGTATTTTGTATATTTTTTTTAAACATGACGAAGTATAAAGCAGACAGAGCCCCTGGAAGAAAGTTCAAGAACTCTATCTGGATATTCTTAAATTTAACATGAATTTTGAGTAGTGCTATTCTGTAGAAGCACAATAAAGATTGCATAAGACGGCAAGACATGACAAGCTCACATTTGCAGGACACAGTGCATTGTGGGAAACACAAAATATACAATCATATTAATTTACCTCATGAAATCATATGGCTTAAATGAAAATAAAAATTTGAATTAATTGTTAGCAGTGTTATAGGGACATAAGTATACCACAGAGCATCATAAGTTATATTTTTTCAAAGGTTCTGGCATTGGTGGCTTTTAATCAATAGGAAGTAAAATGTATAAATCTTTGCTTAAAAAGACTATTTGCTGTTGATCTTTACTCTGTGGCAAGAAGAGATAAAGCCCTGACTTGACCCAGATGAGCCAAGTATGAATAGCAGCCTGAGTGCTAGAAGAGCTGAGTGGGGGACGATGGGAGTAACTGGCCTTCACTGGCTCACCCCCCCCCTAGTAGGAGAGAATGGTGGTCCCCAATCAGCCAATTTGATCTCTTAGAAGTGGAGACTTACAGGTCACAAAGATTACAGACTGGGGCAACATGGGCTTGGTTCTCCCCAGATGATGAAGGCAATCTTTATAGGCATACATGTGGGACCATGGACATGCCATGAATATGCCAGGAGGCCTTTTCAGTGATGTGGGTAACCTCAGCAACCCACATTAGGTTGTTCTAGGTTCTTTAGCAGAAAAGCCCAGAATGATGGCTCTCACCTCACTGAGGAGTGACTCATAACAGACTGATGGTCCGCACAGACCAAACAGAAAAAAAATATTGTCAGGTAAGTCATGAGAAGCATTTTTACATTCCTCAATTAACTGCAAAATGCATTCTGTCATAAAATACTGACAGTTCCCTACTCTACTGAAGACTTTCTACTGTAGACTTTGTATATGACCTCCTGTGTACTGACGGTAAAGGGGTACAGTCTTACAGGGTATTGTCTGCATGACAAAGTATTTAACCTTTCTGCTCATTTAATGGCTGCTGTTCACTTCTGCCACCATTGATTGATACATATTATCTGACAGGCAAGGAATGCTGGTGAGAGGCTAGCTTCCTGGAAATTTTCCAGACTAAAAAAATGATTACAAAGGTGATTCTAAATGGCGCTGAAAAATGTGGAAAACTATCATGCTACTGTAATCCAGAAGTGTTCAGGAACCAAAATTAGTGACAATGCCTCAGAATAAACAACACCTAGAAGCTATACCACTACCATTATGTTTTAAAGTTGTGTTAAATGAAAGTAGACCATCACTGGTAGAGGGGACTTAATTCTGCCTACCAAATGAAACTGCATGTACCGCCCCCTCCCCAAACAGAGGATGATTGGTGCGAGCTGGTACTTGCTTGTTGCTAGGGAACCAGTGCAGTTTGCCTTCTCTTCCTGAAACTGGTGAGAGACTATAAAAACAGCCTTTTGCAAAATGCATCTGAAGTCACTGTGACTTTCAAAGGGTCGGTCACTTTGGAGAGTAAAACAAATGAAAAAGCTTTTATGGATGTAGTAACCTGCTATCCTGCTTTGTGCTGTTGATTGCTGGAATTGCATTTTAAGGCAACTATGCTTACTTTATAATACTGCTGCAACTGCTAGATGACAATATGCCCAGGTAAGAGATTGATTTTGAAAAGCAAAAAGTACAAAGGTTCACACAGCAGGCAAAATCCAACAAAAACTTTAATAGTAAGGTAAGCGCTTTCATGGAGTTAATCCACTTCATCAGATCATAAAAGACACAGAAAACTCAGCTTATATTCATTCCAATCATGCAATCAATTGGGAAGGAGCATTCATCATTAACCCGGATGTCTTTATTCAGGCATATTCAGGTAACAAAGTATGATTAAAGTTCATGAAATTAGTTTTGTTTCAGTCTTTGATGTTAGCCAGAAGTGCTCTTTGCAGCACCCACAATATGCCCAGAACTGACTCCTTCAAATAATATGGACTTACATGTATCAGGAACGTATCTAAGTATGATTGTAAGACCCAATGTTCCTACTAGTATTGGTACTGTCTGGGTATCCTTCTTCCACAACGCCCTCATTTCTGTCTGAAAATCTTGGTATTTTATGACTTTCTTTCTCTCTGTATGTAAGACACTGTAGTCATTGGGTGTAGCAATTGCAATGATCAATGCTACTTTTGTCTTCTTTTCATGGACTGCTACATCTGTTTTTCTAGCATCTACTTTTTGAACTGTTGGTAATGGGTGATCCAATGTGATACAAATGTCATTGCTTTATATAATGCTTTGTGGGTCATGTTTCCAATGCTTCTCAGTTACTTCAGTATTATAAAGTTTGCACAATCCCCAGTGCAACAGCCTTGCCACATTATTATGCCTTTCAGTATACAGGCCTTCTGCCATTAGTGTATCATACCCAGCAACATGATGTGTGACTGTTTTCAATGCAGTTGTACAAAACCTACATCTGTCTGTTTCTCCCACATGATCAATGGACTTTGTAAACCAGTGTTTATGTAGTCCACTATCCTGGGCTGCCAATATTAACCTTTCATATTTTGATTTAAATTCCTCTCTCCTTAACCATTCCTGCATTCAGTCCTAATTGACAAGAGGTTGTTCCAAGAGTTTTCTGTTTATCAAGACCAAATTACTTTCTTATATAATCTGAGAAAGTTTTGTGCTTTCAGTTCCTCATCTGATGAGCTATACAGTTTCAAATCATTCACAAAAAGAAGATGAGAAATCTTTACACTTTGTTGTTTTCTGGGAGCCACATTGTAGCCATGACCTAATCTGTTAAGTAGACAGCTTAATAGTTTAAGAGCAAGACAAAAGAAAAGCAGTGAGTCACTCCAGAGTATCCCCCTTTGGATTTTTATCCCTGGAATAGTAATTTGTCCTTTATCATGGCTTAACTGCAAAGTGGTTTGCCACTGTTTCATGGTTGCTGTAATGTAATTGATCAGTGTAGGGTGTATCTTATACATTTGTAATCACTCTTTTATCCATTAATTTGGGATGCTGCCAAATGTTTTTTGTAGTCTATCCATGCCATATTTAGATTCTTCCTATTTTTACAGTTCTCCATTAGGACTTTATTTAACAACAAATGATTCTTTGTTCTATATGACTTTCGTTTTTACCCTTTTGTTCTATTGCCATGACTGAGTTTTCTTCTAAATGACTATAAATTCTGCTGGCATCAATTCCAGTGTATAGGTTATACATCATTAGAAGGCAAGTTATTGGTCTACAGTTTTTAGCATAGCTTGCAGGTTCGCTCTTAAGGAGGAGCGTTATTTTGCCTGTTGTTAACCAGGCTGGCATCTGTTCTGGGTGAGCATCTAAATAGTTCTTACTCATGGCTTAATCTTCATGTAAAGATGTTAATGCTTCTGGGCCTGGGGTTTACGATTTAGGAGCTTTTTTTAATTTTGTTTCAATTTCTCTGGCCGTTACTTCATTCCATTTCGTATCCTGTATATTTGAACTTTTTATTCTTTCTTTTACTTCTTCTATCCATTCAGCATCTTTATTACGTTCCAGAGGATCTTCATAGATATGTCTCCAAAATGTGTTTATTCCTTCTTTTCTGTGGTGTTTCTATTCCTTTTGTCTTGTTTCCCAATTCTCTATAAGACTTGTTTGGGTCATCAATAAATTGTTTTTTTCATACTTTTCCTTTATATTTATCTGCATATCTTCTAAGTTTTTCTGCCTGTGCTGATATCTTTAGTGTATTATTTGCAATAGTGCACGATAGATCCTTATCTGTTCTGATACTGTGCATTGCTTTTATCACTTCTAGCTTTCTGAGTATTATTGTTGATCTGGTCTCTCTTTTGTACTTTTCTAACAGTGACATTTCTTGTCTTAATTGCTTTCTAATTTACTCTGTTCTATACTTTCATGATAGCATTTGTTTTCTCCCCGTCCTTTCCCTTAGTACTGTGTGTTTTTGTTGTAAGACTTTATCTATTATTAATTTAGCTGCAAAGTAATATATTCTATTTACTTCTGTTATATTGCATGAATTTTTATGAACAGTCCTGAATACTGTGTTCATTTGTTTTTATCAAACTTCTAACATTTTGGTTCTTACTAACTTTCTGTAGTCTAATTTCTTTTATTGAACTTAATATGTCTATCAATTTCTATTAAATCAAGCAACGCTTCCCTTAGATCATTTTATTCTAAACTAAGGGCACATTTTTGTTCTCCATTTCCTATGGGCATTCTACAGAAAGTTCCAGAACATCTTCCTGTGCCACATTCTCTTCAGTTTCATTCTGTGTCATCCATTGCTCTTTCATATGGGAACTCACTGGCCTATCACTCCACAACATTGACTGCATCAAGAGCTGCCACAGTTTCCTGTTCCTTCCCTTGCTGTGCAACTCCAACTGAATTTTTATACTACTTTCCTACTGAAGGTTCCGAAGTATCTTCATTTGGCAACTGATCAGATGTTTCCTGCTACACTGGTTTCTCCTTAAGTTGGGGATTCATTATTCTGTCCTGCTGTAATGTTATCAGATTTAGATTTTCTACACTAAATCATTCACTTTGCAGATAATCCATAACCTCAGTTTCTATTTCTTTAACTTCTCCATTACTAATCCTCCTTTCTACTTTCTCCCTTTGTTTTCTTATTTTTTTGCATTGTAAACTTTTCCATATCCAGATACCTTTACCTCTATTTCTCTTCAAATATCTTTGGTGCTGCTCTTTTATATCAAGTAATTTTGCTTTCTCCTTGGAATAAATACTGCCCTATATTAAATATTTTTTTCTTTCCTATGCCCATATTTCTTCTTCAGTTATCTCCTGCTCCCCCTGTTTCTCCTTACTTGGGGGTTTCATTGTTCCACCATGCTGTGTTATAACCTGCGTTAGACTTTATACACTAAATCCTTCACTTTTCAGTTATCCCATAACTTCAGCTTCTATTTTTTTACTTCTACCTTACTAATCGTCTGTTCTACATTCCCTCTTTGTGATCTTATTTGTGACATTCATATCTGGGTGCCTTTGCCTGTACTTCTCTTCACACATCTTTGGGTTTGCTTTTTTTTTTGTATTTAGCTTTGCTTTCTCCTTTGCATAAATATTTCACTATATTAAATCTCATTTTCTTAAGCCTATAAGTATCTTTCAGTGAATCTTAGATGATGCAGTCCAAGTCATTCCAAATGTGAGTACCAAACACTTTATTAACTTTTGTATAAGTACTGTGGTCTTGTTATTAGCTATATTAGAGTAAAGGGTACAATAAGTGAAATTCTCTGCATGGGGTTGTGTGCAGCCTCCCCCCTGTGTAAGCAAACATTTGCAGATCACTTCAGACTTAGAGAAAGACAACTTCATAATCTAAACCACATTCAGATTGAGGACAGTAAACCATAACCAATTAAATCTCTGAGAAGGGTGTCCCAACGGGGAGTGGAAAAATAGGGATTTAAGGGGCACCATGGAAGCACCACTGATCTCTCATCCTAGGGCTCTATTTCAGCTGAGGCAGCTCTGCTTAGATACAGTTTATTTGTGTGTTGCATAATCAAACTCTCATTATAGTCTCTGTCATTCGCATGACTTACAAAACAGCAGCACATGAGGGGGTGTGCACAGCCACATGCCTAAAAAAGCAACTTTAACCAAATCCTTCTCCCCTGTGATTGCAACTTAAGTACATCTTTATGGTACAAATTTCCTTATTTGTTGTATAAATCATAGCATAAAAGCAGCAATCTTGTAAGGAGGAAAGTAAACTAAGGCCAAGGCCCCTTGGTTAGTATAACACTGCTAGTGTGTTGTGACAGTATCCTTCTGCACACAGCAGTCATTTTCGCTATGGGAACAGCAGCACCAAACACACTGGGTGATGATAGTAAGACACCCAAAATCAGTTCTAAAAAACAAGTAGTAGAACAGCATGGCAAGGAAGCCACACATAGTACGATCTAACCAACAAAAATAAAACTACCGCTTCTTAAGTAAAAGTATACACTAAAAATAATAAATCCACTTGCATATGTTTCCTATAAAATATCCAAATAGGTAAATACTGTAATAAACTATTTCACATAAACAATAACAGCAAAATAAACAGTCTGTTATTATGTTCAAACTAGGGTTCATGCCATATGAATGGATGACAGCAATAGTCATTTCTCTGTACAAAGATGAGGTGTTAATAGGCCCATGTAATTATAAATCTAGAAATCTAACCAGTCTCATCTGTAATCAATGGAAAGTATCATTATGGAATTAATAAATAAGAATGTAAGCAACATACAAACTTGTGACCTAAGCCAGTTTGGTTTTATCAATAACATATTATGCCTGCTTAACCCAGTCAACTTCTTTGAGATGGGGGAAATCAGTACACAATGCATACCTGGACCTAACAAAGGTGTATGACACCATCCCTCATTCAGGTATAGTTGATAAACTCACTCACCCAGCTAAATGTAAACCCCTATGAAACTCATTGTATTGCAAACTGGCTCACTAATAGAACACAGGAAATTAGGGTGGGCATCTCCACCTCCTCCAGAGGACCTGTCAGTTGTGGTATACCCCCAGGGTTTCATCCTTGGGTCACTCCTTTTTGGCATTTACTATTTGAAGGTCAAAGCTAATGTAAATGATTTATGGCTGATCCACTTTGCAGATGATTGTAAACTTGGTGCTATCATAAACTCTCCAGAGGACACCAGAATTCTTAAAGAGGGCCTTTCTCAAACAAATAACTGATGTCAAAACCATGGCCTAAAACTAAATACCAAAAAATGTATAATAGTATCCTGCAGCAAGCTGGGCGGCCACAGTGGTGCTGTGGTTAGCATTGCCACCTCACAGCAAGAGGTTCTCTGGTTCGATTCTCGGCTGGGGTGCCTTCTGTGCGGAGTCTGCATGTCCTCCCTGTGGTTGTGTGGGTTTCCTCCAGGTGCTCCGGTTTCCTCCCAAAGACATGCTGTAGGTGGATTGGACACTCCAAATTGGCCCTAGGTGTGAGTGTGTGCATGAGTGTGCCTTCTGTGGAAGGTTGGGCACCGAGCTGGCACCTTGGCACCGTAAAACTCCAGTACAAATCATGAGCGGACAGGTGATCCACAGTGGTGACCCCTAACTGGGAAAAAGCCGAAAGAAGAAGTATCCTTCAGCAAGCATGACATCTTTTGTAAGTATCACATCAACAACACACACCTGAGAACTGACCCAGTAGTTAGGGACCTGGAAATGTATGGAGACAATGAGCTTTCCTTCAATCAACATGTACCCACTACTGTGAGAAGATCCTTTTTCATTGCACAGCTTATTAGTAAGGGTATAGTGTCCAGGACCAATATGTCATCATGCCACTGTATTTGGTTACATTAACTACGGAGTATAATGCTCTCTCTGGTATGTACCTATCCAAACACATGACACAACTTGAATGACAATAATGCTTTCTCACCACAAAAAAATCAAGCTTCTAAACCATAAAAGCTACACTGATCATCCCAAAGTCCTGCCTCTCTTTTTGGTATCTTACAGGCTATTGAGGGGCAAGCTGTCTCCTCTCTTACAGACCCTCAACCGATCCCATCCTTTCAGACTGTTACTGCACACCTACAAGTCCACCAGTGGCTTAAGCACCCTCTCAAGACATCTTAATCTCTTCTGCCACATAAATAGAACATGCTGGAGGGATAGATATTTATCACAGAGAGTACCATTCCTCTGGAAATGTCTTCTTCTCCACAAAAAAAACAAAGTACATCTCTTACTCAAGTCAAGCATAATCTGGACAAATGAATGAGAAACCACATGCTCACCCCTGGTTTAGCACCCTTGTCCTTTATGAATAGGAGTAACATGTAAATATGTAAATGCCCTAGAGTGCTGGGTTATATGAATGCAAAATGCAAGGGCTCTAGGTTATTAATATATAAGGGTTTAAAAAAAAGCTAGACTTTTGAAGCTACTCATGGATCAATAGCCTAGCAAGTACCTATGAATCTAAAAATACTTTCAAAGATAAAAAAACTCATCCTGATAATATACTCAGTTGTCAAACATTGTCAAACCTTTGCTCACATAACCCCTCCTTAAACTGATTAACCTAAGCATAGCTATGGGCTATTTTCCCGAATTACAGTGCACTGCTGTAGTGATGAATCCATCACTAACCTTGGAAACTACAGGCCTATCATCATGATCAGTCTGATCTATAAAGCCACAGAGTGCATCATTACTGATTTCATTAATCATTATATCAAAAATCTACTTAGGGAACAAATCCAAACACTTCAAAACGAAAGACAAAAACAGCAAAAAGATGACATATCCATGTAATATAACATTTAAACTGACAGACATAACTGACTTAACCAAACGTTTAGAAGACACCAGAAAAAACAAAATATATACAACTTCCACAGAAGACAACCTAAACTATGAAGAAAACCAGGAACCAATTAATTCAGGAAAAGCAAATACCACCACTACCTACAACTCAACAACAGAAGCACAAATAAAAAAAATAATAAAAAAAATACCCAAATGTCTTTAATAACATCACCACAAAATGAAACAGAGATCATAAACCCACAACAACCAGTGACATCAACAGTAAAACAAAGAACTTCATGAAGGAGACAGCCAGCATCAACACTGACAACAACACCAAACGACGAAACTCAAAGTGGACTCAATACAGTAACAAAGGAAGAACTAAAACAAATAGAATGCTACAACAAAGATAAAGACACCCACAAAAACACAAAATGGGCAATATTAATCCTGCAAGAAGGGATGCAAAACAAAAACATAAACATATGTGTAAAAACTGACAACATAGAAATATAAGTGCTGAATATGAGCAACAAAAGGGGAATGATACTCGGTACAGTTACATATTACTGAGAGATGGACTAAACAGGGTGCGAAATGAGTGCAATAATGACAGAAAAATAAAATCATCTGAGCCTGGGACCTAAACCTTGTCACCACAGGTTCATAGATTCATAGGTAGGTACTAGGCTATTGGCCCTGGGGCCTATACAAGCCCAGCCAAAAAGGTACCCTGGCTTTTGCCACCCAAGAAAATTATTTTCCTGTGCCACTGTCGAGCAGAGCCACAGAAGTGATCCCCGGGGTGAATTTCCTATTTCCCACCCAATCATCAAGATTTTTCTTGAACAGTCCTAATGAGGAGCTTTGTTTGATATAGATAGGTAGTTTATTCCAGAGTATGGGAAGTCTCTGGGACAGGAATCTATCCCTCCAGCATGTTCTGTTTATTGTGGTGACAGGGTTTAGGTCCCTAGAGCATGTAGCTTGGAGGGATTTCTTTAAGTGGAGCATGTCCAACAGCTCTGGGTTTGACATAGCTTTGTATGTTAGGCATAGATCACCTCTGAGTAGGCGATATGCGATAGAGTAAAGCTAGAGTTTTTTGAGACGGTCTGCGTAGGGCATCTGTTTGAGGCCGGTAATCCTCTTTGTGAGGTACTTCTGTGGCATTTCCAGTTGTTGTAGATGTCTTGTGAGGTACATACCAAAAGGGGCATTGTACTCTATAATGGGTCTAATGAGTGATGAGTAGAGGGGAACAATGACCTCTTTTTTTCTGGATGAGAAACCTTTTGTGATGAGGTGTGCCACATAGAAGGATTTCCTGACTACTGTGGTGATGTGATTATCACAGGAGAGACTACTGTCCACCTGTGTCCCAAGGTCTCTTATCACACTTTCTTATCACACTTTTGGTATTACCACCTATGTTGTAGTTCATGGGTACAGAGTTTTTACCAAAGGGAATGACAGTGCACCTTTTGGCATTGAGCTTGAGGCCATGGCATTGACACCAAGCATTTGTCTCAGTGAGGCCCTTTTGTAGAATGTCCACATCATTAGGAGTTTTGTTTATGGCTCCTAGTTTGCACTCATCTGCAAACTTCATTAGCCAAAGACCTTCTGTGTTAGCCTGTACTTCAGAGAAGTAGATACCAAACAGGAGAGGACCCAGGACTGAACCCTGTGCTACTCCACTTGTCACTGGTCTGAATTCAGATTTGGAGTCTGCTACTTTCACAGTGTGGGTTCTGTCAGTGAGCCATTTGGCAACCCATCTTGTGACATAGGGATTTATACCTAGTTTAGTGAGTTTATCTATAATTCCAGAGTGGGGGATGGTGTTGACAGCCTTGGCAAGCTCTAGATAGGCTGTGTGAACCACCTTACCCTTGTCTACGGCTTTGGTGACTGCTTCAAAAAAGTCTATCAGGTTTAGGAGACATGATCTGCCTTTTACAAACCCGAACTGGGTGGGGTCCAGTTCGTTCTGTAGTTCATGTAGAATGCAGCTTGGGTTGTTGTCTGGTCCCATTGATGCTGTGTTTTTGGCTTTGGAGAGTGTGTTTTTTACCTGTGCAGCCGTGATTACAGGAACTTTGCATTCTTCCAGTATAGAGATGGGGTCTTTAAGGGGTGAGAGGGCGGTAAAGTTAACACTGAACCTATCTGCCAGGATGTTGTCAATATCAGTTGGGTCTGTATATTTAGTGCCATTGTGCTGTAACTCAGAGGAGATCTGAATGTTGCCACTGAGATTCTTGAAATATCTATAGAATGCTTTGTGGTTGTCTTTAGAATCAGTGGCAATTTTGTTTTCATAACTAGCTTTAGAAGATTTTATCAGGAATCGCAGCTTCTTACTGAGGCTGACCAGGGAGCTCCTCCACTCATGGGATTCTACTCTCTTTTGCAACAGTTTCTTCCTTCTGTTGTACAGTTTGTTTATGGCAGGGGACCACCAGATTGGCTTCCTTTTTTTGGAGGATAGTGTATTGGCTCTGTTTGGGATAGCACGATCCATGCACTTAAGTGCTTATAAAGTGCAATTGTGTAAGATTCAGTAGTCATAACTGTATTGTCCATCTGCATGGGTGTCATGAAGTTCACCACTTCTTTCTTAAAAAGCATGAAGTTGGTTTTGGAGAAATTTTTTACCATGGTTTCCTTAATGGGGGGTGGGGGCAGGATGTGGATATCTAGGGTTATTAGCTTATGGTCGGATCGGACCAATGAGGCGTTGACTTCAGGTGTGGAACACTGGTCACTCATGTTGGTAATGACTAGATCTAGGATATTGTTGCCCCTGGTGGGGTTGTGGATAAGTTGATCCAGGGCATTGGAGTTTATGTATTCCAGAAAGTGTTGAGTGAAGGAGTTGGTACATGAGTAGTTTTCCCAGTTAATGGTGGGGTAGTTGAAATCGCCCATTATTAGGGTGTTTGGTCGAACCCTAATATTTTCCAGTACATCAAGAAAAGTGGAGTGGGAATCCTGGGGCATGGTGGGGGATCTGTAGCAAGCTACAATTTGGAATGCAGTTTTGCCCATAGTTGCACTTGAATAACCTTGGCTGCATTTTGCTGAGCAACTATCCTGGAGGTGTGGATATCCTTAATGAATATGGACACACCTCCGCCTTTGGTGTTCCGGTCCAGGTTACATGGCCAAAAAGTGTGGTATGAGTTATAGCCTGGTAGTGCAGGGGTGCTCTCTGGAGCCTTGAACCAGGTCACAGTCGCTGTACAGATATCGATGTTCTCCATTTTAAGGAGTGCCTCGAGTGAGTGCATTTTGAGATTTAGACTTCTATCATTGAGTAGCATCACCCTCAGTTTTTGCTTGCCTGTTCCTGTTATGGTGGTGAATTTGTCATTTGAACCTTACCTACAAAAGGCACTATAGGGGAGGCAAGAACTTTAGCCAGTATTCGGAATCCCAGGGGTGACAGGTGCAGGCCATCTCTGGCTAAGCATTGTGGTCTGTCGACCATGTCATCCCAGGCAGACAGATACTGGATCCCTTTAGAATGACACCAGAAGTTTAGCCAATTGTTGAAGTCAATCATTTTGTCCTTTTACTACGACATCATTCTGGGTGATGGCAGAAAGCTACTTAGAGCTAGGGTCATACCTGCCTGGGCTACAAGATCAGAGATCTCTTCCATGTCTCTTTTCATGTAGTCCAGGGAGGTATTTCTCAGGTCGTTCACACCAACATGGACAATGACAGAGTCATATTTAATATATATCACCACAATAAACAGGACATGCTGGAGGGATAGATTCCTGTCCCAGAGACTTCCCATATTCTGGAACAGGCTACCCATCTATGTCAAGTAATGTTCTTCATTAGCACTCTTCAAGAAAAATCTTGATGAGTGGATGGGAAATAGGAAATACACCCCGGGGATCGCTTCTGTGTCTCTACTTGACAGTGGAACAGGAAAATAACTTTCTTGGGTGGCGTAAGCCAGGGAACCTTGTTGGCTAGGCTTATGTATGCCATTGGGCCGATAGCCTAGTACCTACCTATGAACCTATGAACCTATGAGGATGAAAACCAGACATCTTACATTAAGAATGCCCCCCTGCACTCTTGTGACAGAAGTGTGCAGCCAAGGAACCATCGGAGATGGGGATTGCTGGAATAAGTCTCAGTCTTGAGCTTTCCCTTTGGTTACTTTGATTAAAATAGTTTAACTTTGCTTGAATTTAAGTGTTGTGCTTGTGCAGGTTTGTGCTCAATTTACTAGAGCTGCTCAGAGACTGGTGACTTTAGCCAGAGATCTCAAGTGATTCAGAACTAAATCCACGGCATCTATTGAAATCTGCTGAAAAATAAGTTTTTTAATCCTACATTGCACTTTGAAAACAGTATTCTACTGAACTGCTGCTTTATTTAAACAGTTTTTTTTTTTGTTTTGCTGTGGTGACTGTGATTTTCTGCACTTTGAATTTCTAGTACTTCTGCATTTTACAGAATAGGCTAGAATCAGACTTGCGCACTAAAACCAGCTATCTTGCATTAAGAAAGCCCCAATGCACCCTTGTGGCAGAAATGTGCAGCCTAGGACCCATCTGAGTTGGGGATTGCTGGAATAAGGCTCAGTATTGGGCTTTCCCATTGGTTACTTTGTTTTAAAATCATTAAACTTCACTTGTATTTAAGCCTCATATTTGCACATAGCTGAGCACAGTTGGGTTTTTTTCAGCTTTGTATAGCTTTGCATAGAAGCAAATGCCTAGAAAGACAAGTTTCCCTAGATATCTGCTAGGGAACCTTCCTAAGCTCCCCTCCTTCACTGTATGCAACACAGTTGCACACTGCTGCCCTGTAAGCAGCTCAGTTGTGCATTGTGAAGTACTAACACAGATTTCTACCTCTAGTCCTCCATAGAATAACCACTTTTTGTTATTCTTAAGGCAAAACCTGGTCTATCTAGCCCACTCCCCACTAGTTACTACAGTATATACTTGCCATAATGGATGGATAGTTTCCCACAATTTTTCCAGCCAGCCTGATTGACATGGATATCCTGAGGCAATGTAGCAATTGCCTCATGTATACTGACAACCAATTACTCCTAAAGAAATACAAAATGTGAGAGATGTATCTATACTATGAATCTGGAATCAATTCTCTCACATAACAACAAACCAGATATCAAACAGGTTGTCAGCACGTGTACTTCACTTTTTGCACATAACAAGCTCACAACACAAAAACACACATATGCAGTGGTACGCACTAGAAGACTACCTAAAGATCAGAGACCTCCCAAGCACAAACCTACTGCACACACTGCAGACCCAACAAAATCCACTACACATAATAATGCACACAACAGTGTCTCAGCCAATAAGCCTCTAAGGCAAAACACCTCAAAACCAAATGTCTTGGTCATAGGGAACTCCATAGTAAGTTACGTAGATGTCCCCTTCACCATGCTGGACAAGGAGAAGGTCACGGTCAGTTGCATGTCAGGTGCCAGGATCCATCAGATCATATGTGCACTCAAGTCTCTCAACAAGTACTGTTATGACTCTGTCATAGTCCATGTTGGAGTGAATGACTTGACATGCATCTCACTGGACTATACGAAGAGAGACATAACTGAACTTTCAGATTATGTGTCCCAGGCAGATATGTCCCTAACCCTAAGCAGCATTCTACCTTCACTCAGGATGATGCTTCAATATAAAATCTAAAGATTAGTCTAAATCAGAAACTGCACTCACTAGAAGCAGTCCTTACCTTGAAAGATGCCAATGTCTGTGCAGTGACAGAGACGTGGTTAAAGGCCACAGAGAGCACCCCTGCCATGAAAGATTACAATGCCTTCTACACTTTCAGACCTCAAAGTGACCATAAAAGAACCACAGGTGGAGGTGCATCCATCTTCATTAAAGACAGATAGACCTCAGGACTAGTCAAACAGTACGGCTTCCTAGAGCTACTCCAAGTCCAATTAACTGTAGGTAAATTCCCCTACCATATCATTGTTAGCTACAGGTTGCTCACCATGAACCATGAGAACCACTCTGCCTACCTGGACGCACTTGACTCACTCACTATACAGTCAAACACAGGCAACGCAGTGGTGCAGCGGTTAATGTTGCCACCTCACAGCAAGAGGGCATCTGGTTCAATTCTCAGCTGAGGTGCCTTCTGTGTGGTGTTTGCATGTTCTTCCTGTGTTTGCGTGGGTTTCCTCCTGGGTACTCTGGTTTCCTCCCACAGTCTAAAGACATGCATCTGGAGAGTTTCCCCTGGGCATCCATTGAAAATAGGCTCTGTCCTAGTCGGACTTTCCCAGTCAACAAAATGTTAAAATTAAAAATAAAAATTAAAAAATTAAAAACACCTTGGTCATGGGTGATTTCAACTATCCTTCCATTGCTTGGGAGTCAGATATGAACAAAAACATGCTTGCCCTAAGGTTCCTGGACTTTGTTAATACAAATACTCTGAAACATATAGTCTGCACCCCCACAAGGGGCTCAAATGTCCAAGACTTAGTACTCACCAACATAGGGGGCCTCTGCACTACTGTCTGTGTGTTGCCCTCCCTGCTAAGGTCTGATCATAAGTCAGTTTCATTTGAAGTAACAATCATAACCTGACCCCCTCCCCCCAGAGCAAAAAGGATGAACAATTTCTCCAAAGCAAACTATAGCCTCCTAAGTGATGGCATAAAAAGTTTAAAACCCCCTGCTTCCATTGTCAACAATGACTCCTTTGCAGAGGTGTACACAAATGCCCTGTATACACACCTATACAAATTTATAGACTCAGCTGTACCTGAACAGATCAAAACAAGGTCCTCACAAATAAAACAAGCCACACTGGTAGACATCAAGCATAAATAGGTTGCACAACAAGGGGAAGAAACCAATGTCCAAGAGCAAGAGGAAACTGACTCAGAAGAGGAAGGACACCCTCCACAGCTTGAACAAGCAAATTAGGTACCTTGTAAAGTCCTCTAATGCCAATTATGAAGTTAAATTCACATCCCTGCTAAGGATAATCATAAGGCATTCTTTAGCTACATCAGAAATCTAAAAAGGAAGGCCCAGCTTTGTGAAGAACTAATAGTGGACGGTACCACTCATACTGACACTGAGAACATCACCAACCTGCTAGCAGATGGATTTGGCACAAACATTACCCCCCTGTCCCCACCAGATGTACCCCAAAGCATACCTGCCACCAGTCCTCTACCTGATATCTCCAAAGAGCAGGTCATAACCACACTCTCCATGGCCAAAAACACAGCATCTACGGATAACATCCCAGGCTGCCTACTAAATGGTATAAAACAGCACCTAGCGGACCTAGCAGAACCACTTATCACTCTCTTCAACCGCAGCGTAAGTACTGGCTTTGTCCCAGCAGAGTAGAAAACACTAACAGTAATTCCCTTGCATGAAAGGGTTCCATCAACTGACCCTGGGAACTATAGACCCATAGGTTTAACCAGCCTTATTTGCAGAGCCACGGTTGACATACTACAAAAAGGGCTTACATAGACAAATGACTGGTGCCAAAGCCACAGACTTAAACTAAACAGAAAAAAAAGTGTTATCATCCCTTTCAGCAAAGGGGAATTCCCTGCATATTACAATATCAACAGTACCCCCTTAGTTCAAACCCTGTGGTGACAGATTTGGGAACACAGGTTGACAGCAACTTTGATCACCATGTGTCCACAGTGGTGAAGAAGGCAGTCTATGTTGCACACCTCAGAAATAAGATCATCGCATCCAATGCTGAGGATGTTATAATTCCCCTGTACTCATCCCTCATCAAACCACTAATAGAGTATAATACCCACTTCTGTATGTATCTCACCAGACACCTGCAGCAGTTGGAGAGACCTCAGAGGTTTCTCACCAAGAAAATTCAGGGCCTTCAACACATGCCCGACATGGACAGACTGAAGGCCATGTCACTGTATTCTGTATCTTATAGGCTGTTGGGAGGCGACAAGTGCCTTACCTACAGAGCAGACTCAGACCCTGCCCTAAAGGAAATGCTGCACATTCGCAAGTCAGATCAGACAAGATTCACTCACTTTAGGGATCTTAACCTAGTCTGTGACATTAACAGGACATGCTGCAGAGGCAGATATGTCTCCCAGAAATTGCCATGCCTCTAGAACAAACTCCCAATTCATGTAAAACAGACCTCCTTAATGACACTATTGGGCAACTGAATTGAAGTCCATAAATTTACACCTGGGGATGTCGCCTATGTACCTCTTGGCTAAGGGCAGTCAGTGCTGATCATAGACTCATGCTGCAAGTATAGACTATACAACTTAGTCAATACGGGAACAAGGGTATAAAAAGGCTAGGCTTATAAAGGCCCGAAAGCCAGTAGCCTTGTAACCTCCTATGACCCTATGAACATAACAGATCCACTCTTTAAAAAAGCAACATACTATATGCCATGAAAAAAAAATAAGAAAGGAAAACAAAGACCATTCAAGCCATCATCCTCCTCTAATCTCACATATGGCTTACAAAAAATTAACTCCACAAAAACTGTTAACAAATCTATGGCTTTGTTTGTTTTACAACTGTATATGAAACAATGAGGAAGAGAAGGCCAAAGACAAATAAAACCAGATTACTTCACCATACTAGCATATGACATTAGAACAAAATACATAACCCTTACAATGAATGAAAAAACAAAGAAACAAAAAAAAAAATCTGAAATAAAGAAAGATGCAAAGGACAAATATATGAACAGAAAGGAGATTCACGATTCACAGTAGCATCATATGAAAAATATATATCCAAATACATATCCAAATTTCCGCAAAACTCACCTGCACTATTCCTGTTCCTCCAATAAACTACACAAACATCTCTAATATCTTCAGTTTGTAACATACTGGTATACCCCAGAACGAATGGGAAAATCTACTTAGTAGACATGAGTAACCTAGCAAACCTAGTCATAAAATATACATGATTTTAATCAGGTCTCCAATCATAACCAGAATGTTATGTGTTCGACACAGGGATGCAAAAATATTCTCAGCAGTGAAGTTTGAAAGGTGAATTTTGGCATGCATGCTGACAATACAGCTGGAGCTTTATCTGCCCTATGTACTACTAGTTACAGAAAAACAAAGTGCAGGTTTGCAAAATGTTACCAGCTTTCAAAGCCTCTGAAGCTGGTAAAGCACTTTGGCACTGTCAGAGTGGCAGCATTAATAGCTGAAGTTTCCTTCTGAAGAACAAAGACCATTAAAAGGTGTTAAGACACTTTGATCCATCCCACTTTTGTTAAACACCACTAAGCACTTTTACAGTTGGGTCTTGAATTAGAGAAGTGTTTAACATGTTCACCTTTTTCTCTGATATCAGGCAGTAATCTTGGTGTTCCATACACTACATAAAAATTACAGCCTCAGAGCAAGCACCTTACAAACCTTTACAGAAGGTATACTCCCACCAAGAAGAAATAACAACAATAACAGGACACAGATCAGAAAGTAGCTTTGTGATCTACTGGGAACAATCACATCAAGACAGGAAAATTGTTAATATAACAATCTTGGGGATTCATTAACATTTGTGTGCACATCACACTAAGCCTAAATGCTTAGTTTGTGTTAGCGCAACAAGCAGCAGTGCTCATCAAAAATCCAAGCCGCTAAACAACCATACATGTTAAGCAGCACCTGTTCATGTCCAGGACACCTGCCAGCAGGCACATTGAGGTGCAGAGATGTTTGAGCACACATTATAAACAAGAGGCTGTTAGTAAGTAAGCATACACAGACAGCACAATTCAAGGCAATGGCAATCTGAAATAAATAAAGAGGCAGGGTAGCTTAATGAGTAATATAATTTTATATACAAGTGGATTAATGTACAAACACCACTAGTTAAAATTATTGATAACTACAGAAGTTATCTCATGCAGTTAGTGACATATCTACATAAATAAAGGAAGTGTTGACAAAAGGATGCCACAGGTGCACAGGTGCACAGCTAAAGTGTAACAAAGGGAGTAAATGTGATACATACAAAATTATGTTAAATTGGACAGGTGAGATAAGTTTTGGCAAGGAAAGTAGATACATTACCTGGATATTGCATATATTGCAGGTAGTGCATATCAGTTCTGTATCCAGAAAGTTACATATTGTAACAAACATCATGCTGTTGGTCCCATCTCAAACCTATCATGTAAAAAATGTACTCAGTTGTCAGTCTGTTGCACTGTGCACTTCAATAAAGGACTTTTTATTGTTAGTTGGCACTTGTAACCTTAAAAAGGCTATCTTATGGGTAAAATTGTCTTAGCAAAGCATGTGTGGTATAGGAATGCACATTATACAATAGTTTATACTGTTATAAAATATGTACTGTTTCTACTATACATTTTCTGAAACATGCTCAGAAAAATTAATACTTACAAGAGTACATTGATTATGCCTAGCTACACCAATGGTGCAGATGTATGGATGTACTTTGCCATAGTGATGTGTACTGTGCAAGTAATCACAGGAAATAATTTACATACACATGACTACTGTTAGAACATACATACAAGTTAAAGAATTGTAACACTTCTATTGCCTTATGTGCATGAAGGAAACGATAAAGAAGTTGTAGTGGTAAAGTACACACCTGTAACAATGGAGACATATAGAGAGGAATCACAGGCACCTGTGAAATCATTGTGATAATAGTATTAATTCTGGAATAAAGCATTTGTGGCAGCAATTTTCATGTTGTAAATGTTAGAAAGTGTGACTGCTCATTCCGTCTGAGTATGTATGTACTGCAGTCCAGGACATGATGCATATATATATCATTCAGGCTGAGTATATATGTACTGCAATCCTGAAGGACATGATACATATACAGAACTGCCACTTTGACCAGCATATTATATGCTCTACAATGCATACTTGCAATTGTCTAAATATAGCAGATATGAGATGTACAGTATGTACTTGTAAAATGAGGTGTATAGTCATGTGACATATACTGTACTAACATGCATAGAAATCAAGGCAAAAGTCATGTGTACTCAGTCACTTGACAAACAGGTTGGGCATGTAGGAATGTCAGTATATCACTGTGCATAGGATGCATGTATGTGTGATACAAATAATACAGATGGATAGGTGGCCCATACAAGACTTAGGCCAAATGAACCTACATGCCAACAGTATTGTATAATAACATCAGCTACAGGGGAAATGTATCAACTGTCATGTTATAATTAATTGAGTATGATGCATTTGTGTGAGTGTTGTTAAGCATATAATGTGTGTCCTTCCAGCTGCAACTGAGTCACCATACACATTGAAATACAAACATCCATCAAAGTACACGTGAATCCAATATAACATCATGTTGTGCATCACATATGGCCCTGACATGAGCCTTGTTAAACATATTAGTAATATCTGTGTGACAGTAGAGTAGCATAAATCACAAGCAGGTGAAACATTCATTTGAATTAGTAAATGAACTATTAACAATTTACATTTCACATACACCATATGTATACTGGCCTGTAACAATGTTGTTATCCTCCAAGCATAGGTCAATAATTTCATTATAGGAACATTGGCAAAGTCAACCTTCCAGAAGCTAATTTTATTACTTTTTGACAAAGAAGAACAAATGACAACAACTATATCATAATGCAGATTGCTTATTGTGCTTTCTGCTAAACAGCATGCGTATACCGCATTATTATACCGGGCATGTTCATAAGGAAGTACAGCAATGACCAAAATAACATCAACTACATACCACAAAACCACTAGAAAGTATCATAACAGAGGTCCAGGCAGAGTTTGTGACAACATTGCAGCATGGCACACACCAAGAAATTATGAATATGCCACTATTGCCTTTAAAGCACTATGTTATGAAAATAATAGTTAAAGGTATATTTAAATGCTTGCATTAACTCATGGAATACAGACCAGTATTTTTGGTGAAATAAATAATGGCTGTAAGCATTGTCTGTCATGCTCAGGAGTTACATCTTGCCAGACCTGAACATCATGCCTGGGGTCAGACCTCAAAGAGTTAGAGGTGTATCAACCATTGGGGGAACAGAAAAAAAGAATATATGTTGTCTCGTGAAGAACACAATTAAATGTTTATGGCTCCCCAAACATGGATACTGACACCTAAAAATATGTGGACCTGTTGTTGTGCCATATCGCCATTCTTTGGCTAAGCCACATTTGTCTGCCATAATTGTCTGACAAACATACCTTACCAGATTTAAACCACTGCGTATCTTGCTCCACACTTTGTAGAACTGTGTATCAACTGCACCTGCCACAGGCAATGGTAATGGATAAGTGTCAGAAAGAATACACTTCAAGGTGGGAACTAAGAAAGGCTTTTTATGGTCACATACCCAATACAAATTATTCTGAGAGATCAAAATGATTTAACAATGTTCCATTCACTCAGGTGTGATTGAGCCATGTTGCAGTTTTTTGTGTAAGCCACTCTTGCTCAATAATACTGTTTTATACATACACAGTGCCATATTTGAACCAATGCCTGACTACACATGCTATAGAAGCTAGGATTAACTATATGCACCACTGGAGTAATCTCACCATAATGGTCACAGTATACCTATTTGAATAGGATGAAATCATCAGTGTGCTGAAAGGCTTATGCTACACCTAAAACGTAAAGAAAGATACTGTTGCAATGTTATATGCGTCACTGTTTCATGTCACTACAATCGCATTATTGTTGTCCTTTGCTGGATTTGAACAGCTGCTTATGTAAGTCCACAGCCTATATAACTGTGTATTAACTAGACATACCACAGGCAAAGTCTTACAATTGTGAGACAGAAAATATTTGAAGACATACCATCATCATCGTGTTGCAAAGCAATTATTTGGGCTAAAAGTAATGGAGGAGCCCTGTCCCACTGCAACTGTACACATTTGAACAGTGGTGGATGTCATTCATCCCTAGAACTAGAGTCTCACATACTCACACACACACACACACACACAAACACACACACACACACACACACACACACACACACACACACACACACACACACACACACACACACACTCATACGCACACACACACTCATACTACTGAGCCACTGAAAGTTTCAAACACTTTCCTAAATACACAAAGTGCAGAATATTGTATTCAGCTGCAAATACTACATGCGACATCTTACTAAAATTGCGAGATGGCATATTTGAAGCCATGACATCATCATAGTGGCACAAGGCATATGTGTGGCTTAAAATTGATTGAGCAAGTGATGTAAGTTATCTCTTTTAACAATATATTGCATGATGGTAGGTGTAAACAACCACATGTGCTGCGTAATCCAGTCATCCTTCTTTCTGTCCAAGCACACACATGCACAATACCTAGAGAATACCAAATTCAAATGCATATCTTACTAAGCCACACGTTAGAGAACATTGTATCATTTCCTGATGCCAAAAATAAAAGGCTTACTGCAAGGGTTGGATAAATCACATTTCAACAAATGGGATCATCAGTGTTTAAGAAAGCAGTTGTCTGGGCCAAATTGGACAGAAAGTAGTTAAAGAGCCCTCTCCCGCTATAGATCTACACATCAGATCTGTGGGTGATACTGCTGCCCACCTGTACATTCACTCACATACCCTGATACTACTGAGGCTATAGATAAATGTTAGGATTTGAAGTAAGATCACAAGCTAGAAACATCACACGAATCACAAGCACCAAAAGAAAAGCTTGAGTATAACTTGTGAGATGGTGTGCATTTGAAAGGTTGATATCACTATTTTTTGGAAAGGGAGATGTGTGTGCTTAAAGGGACTGAGAATCCTCTCCTACTGTAAATAAATGCATCTGATCTGTGGATAAATGGTGCTATCAGTGTCTACATGTACAATGCAGTGGGATTAAGCACATATGAATGATGATAGCCATCCTAGAGCAGTGGACAAACAAATCTTGTCATAGGACGTGGAATGACATTTACCAGCATTTGCCACTGCTATACAATGCCAAGTGCTGTGCAAATGTTAAGAACAAATATTTAAGTTTTTATGGGCCATCTCTAGCCATGTGCATTGTGTGTGTGTGGTTCTATTTTTTGAGCAGACTAAAAGTGCGAAAAAGGGATTGATTGGACAGAAGTGAAAATAGGGGGCAAGTAGAAGGTAGGACACTGGGGGAAGAATAAAGGAATATGTAGGATGTTGGTGGGTGAGCACCATGGCTATCTACTTTCTCACAAGATAAATGGATACTTGTAACAATACCTTGATGAATTTGGATAGTAACCACAACAGGGCTGGGTGACAAGCAATGAATAAAGTTGTATGGCCAGTTGAGAACAAATGTGTCAAACAGACACATAAGTGAAATGGAGAGCTATATATGTGGCATACTTTTTTTGTGGGACAGTTGCCTTTTTTTATTTTTAGTTTTACAGAGAGTGGACCATTGGGGAAGGTGGTTAGGAATAAGAGGTTTATGTATGTAGGGTAAGTTGGGCAGCAGGTGCAGACATACAGGACATACAAGAAAGGGATGGTGACGGATACAAAACATTGGAGACACCATGATTAGGGTTAGGTAGGGAACATTGAAGGTGCATCCGCATTCATCATGAGAACAGTAAGACTCTAGTCCTTGCCCTCAGAACTGTCATCAATGGCTCCTGTCATATATCCTTGGGTCAGTGCCGGATAGGGCATCAGCTTTACAGTTCAACACAGGACTTTTGATACTCTGCCAATTCAGGCACCAATGCTCTTCTGCATAATGTCCTCCACCAGGTCCCCTTCAGAATTCTGAATCTTAAAACATTGAAATTCATATGATCAAAGATCATATGATCAAAGTTTTAAAACTCTGACATCCTGAATGTTGATCGGCATACAGCGCAGAACTGGAGATTTACCTTTTCCTCAATGTAGTGCAATCTCAAGTTGGTAAATTTAAGTAGTGGGGTGTGGGGGTGCAGGGGGCTTGCCCCTCTGCAAAAACATGTTTTGTGATATGTTGACTGCTTTTTTGGGGGGGTTCTTAAGTTTGAGATTCCAAGATCTCAAGGTTCTGAATTCAACATTCGGAACCTCAGGATTTTGGTATTTCAACATTAAGAAGTGAAGCCCCACCACTAGCCCTGTTAGCTGCTTTTATGTGACAAAACTGCCACCACTCCTGGTGGCTACCACTACACCAGCTTCACCACTTGGCACAGGTGGAGCAGGTAGTGCAAGAGTTATGGAAGCAATGCAAACAGGTTGGGACCCAGATGTGTTACATGTCTGTGGTTGTGCCATTGCAGCCACTTGTAGAGGTATGGCTGGCTGATTCTCAGTGGTCAGTCTAGTTCCTCATGCTGATGGTCATTTGTGTTTTGCAACAGCTAAGATGCAACACAAAATAAATAAATAAATACAAACAAAAAAATTAAAAAGAAAGATAGAGGGCTGAGAAGAGAAACAAATATAATAATATCAGTTCCATATAATTTGAATATTCCAAGATATAATCAAATTGACACATATATATGGTAAAATTTAACACAGCCAGATATGATGTGAAGTCCTACATGTGTCACAAAATACATAAATCTCAGTGCTATTATACACATTAGGCAAACAGTTAGGTGACTATGGTATATATGATATACATATTCCAAGTGAAGATATTTCTTTACAAAAATGTAAAGTTTAATGTTAGTTAATGATTGCAGACAATAGATTTTATATACTATTCTGTACTAAAAGCTAATTGCTGCTGCTTGGAATTGAACCCATGGACAACTAATTTAATTACACATTACCTAATGCAATGGTTAAGAGCTATAGGAGTAGGCATACATGCTTTATATATAGGTAAGGTATGTCTACTCAGTAGTGTGTCTCAAAGTCAAATGGACTGATGCCCTGAAGTCTGGTAAAATTAACTAAATTTCTGATGCATTATGATTTTGCTAGCCTTCATACCTGAGCCATACTTACCCAATGCCTCTCTGTGGCATGTCAATCTTTCCAGTTGGGCCTCCCTGTTCCTAGGTATGTCTTCGGCAGTTGTATAGAGCACAAAATATTAAAATAAGAGGCATAATGAAAAGCTGCATTGTCTGGCTACTCCATGGTATTGTATTCGCTGCTGATGAGTCCCTATACTTACACAACTAAAGGGTGTTTGCAGTTCTAAATTCTGCCTCCCATTGGTTCAGGAGGTTCTACTTACACCTCTGCATGTCTCTATAATAGTAAAAACATTATTCGCATGTGTGTGGAATGTCAGTTTCTCTGGTGATAGCTTTGAGCAAGCTATTCCAAGCCTCAACCTCATACTGAGACTAGTGTAGTCCTCCTGCAAAAGCCTACAGCTATAGCACTTTTAAAAGGAGTGCCACAAAGATCCTGAACTTCTCTTGGCACCACCTTGGTTTCTAAATAGAGCACCAGCCTCACCTTCATCTACCATGTCTTATGAAGGATACCCAGAAATATGGCAGTGAACTGGGACTCAATTCAGATCTTGCAATGGCCTGTGCACAATGCCATTGCTCAATAGCAAGCACAAAAATTGCCTGGTAGAGAAATTGGGTATAATTCCTTCAAAATACACTGCAGGTGAGAAATATGGCATTAAAATGTGGCCATGTGTGATGCTCACTGTACTTACATGTTTCACAGTGCAATCCTCAAATACTTTTTGATGATAATACCTGAATTATATTTCAAAAGATATATTGTCAACTCTGGCCATGATCACTGTAATGGAACATAACAATCTTACATACAGTCTTGTGACACAATGATAAAACATGACATAAAATCTCAAATCTCTGATATTGGTAATAATCAATGTTGATAAAGGACAAAATGATATACATTGCGGCATAATGGGTTGGTGGGACATACAAATTACAAATATTGACTGATAGCACCTGAGAATTGAACCCATGACTAAAAATAAGGCTAAATTGCCAAATTCCGTTTAACTGTTAATTTTATAGGAGAACTAACATTTTGAGCTTGTAAGGTGAGGTGTAACAATTTCATCAAGAGTGGAGATCTAATTTTAACAAGTCTCTATGTTTTCACTTTAACTTTTACTGGTTATGTTACCAAAGTTATATGTACAGCCATTTTTATTGCTGCAAATCAATTTCATATGCATTGATTTGAATATGCTGAGTAAAACATGTTGGGATACATGCCGTAAATACTTTATTTGATGCACAGTCTTTCATGACTAATAATGATATATGTAGTGAGTCATACTTTTTTCCAAAAATTATTGTGAAGATCATACATATGCAAGTGTAGTTTAAATTAACTCTGATCCTGATCATTGTTCTGCTTAACACAATTCACACAGAGTATAGTTTGCTTATTTAGCCTTCATTACACATACTTGTGTTGCAAATTTCATTTTTGCAACTTGATAGTAGTACTTCATGTTCAATCCCTAATGAAAAAAAGTATTTGACTATAGCTATTCTTCCCCCCATCAGAAAACCTGTAGGCAAACCAGATTTGAAACCTGCAAGGTGTTAATGCAGTAAGTTTATTGCTTCAAACTTACTACATTAACACCTTGAGCCACAAAGAAAGTTAAAGTGTATTTTGTTCACTCAGTACTGTCCAGAGTGATGATAGAAGTGCACTGGGGACTGTCTTATTTGTGCTAGTGACAACATTCCAAGTTATATTTTTCAATTTTTGCTTTGGAAAGTGAACTGTCTTTGACTGCTAGTGACTGTTAACATTCAACACGCATTGCACAAAGGATGAAGCCAAAAAATGGAAACATATCTCAGTCTGATGGTTTCACAACTCTTTGGTCTTGTGCCACTGAAATATGAACAATAAGGAACCCTACCTTCATAGAAACATCATCCTCTCAAGGTTAAACCTTAAAACCATGGTACTTCCATGAAACATTAAGAAGATTAACAGCACATGCCACATACTCAGACATATTTATGAGGCACAGAAAGTGAAGCATATGCAATCAACATTTCACATTGTAGCACTTTACACTGATGGTGCAATATACCCATTTTCTCATAGCTGTCCTTTTTCAATTACGAGTAGATATCCAGATGGATGTGATATTTGCACCAGTTAACCTAAGAAATCATGTCACAGTAAGAACAAATGTTTGTTTGTGTCTTTTGGCTTTTCCCGGTTAGGGGTAGCCACAGCGGAACTCCAGTCTGCTAATGATTGGCAGTAGAGTTTTACGTGTTGGCTTGCCGGGCCTAACGCACAACCTTCCACGAAGGAATGCCCATTCATGCATATCACCACACAGAAGACGCTCTAACTGAGGATCGAACGGGCAACATCTAACTGTGAGGCGACAACGCTACCGCAGCACCACCACTGCAGTAAAAAATATGTTCTTCCTTTTCTTTTATGAGCAGTACTGTATTTTGATATGTCTATAAAGTGAAAGTATTATCCATATTCCTAAGCACCCTGGAGAATACTAGGGTCCAACCTAACACTCTCATACTGGGTGAATTCAACTACCCCTCCATTAACTGGGAAAACTACTCATGTACTAATACACTTGCCCAATGTTTCCTGGAATTCATTAATTCCAATGCCCTGGACCAGCTTGTTCTTACCCCCACTAGAGGTAGCAACATCCTTGACCTGGTCATTACTAACATTGGTGACCATTGCTCTACACCAATAGTCAATTCTTCCCTGGTTAGATCTGACCACATACTAATCACCTTGGAAATCCACATCCCCCCCTCACAAAGGTAACTACCATAAAAAACTTCTCCAAAGCTAACTTTGGGCTCCTAAAAACAGAGAACCTAGGCGGCTAACTTCACAGCACCCATGCAAATGGAGAATAATTGCATGACCGCTGAATCATACACCAATGCACTGTACGAACATGTACACAAATGCATGGATCTCGCCATACCCAATAGAACCAAGACAATCTCCTCCAAAAAAAGGAAGCAAATCTGGTGGTCCCCTGCCATAAACAAACTCTACAACAGAAGGAAAAAACTGATGTGGAATAAGGTGAAGTTCCAAGACTGGAGAAACTCCCTTATCAACCTCAACAAAAATCAAATCGGCTAAAACTAGCTATGAAAACAGAATTGCAGCAGTTAGTAAAGGCAACCACAAGGCCCCTTCTATAGTTGTGAAAGAATCTCCATGGCAATACCCAGATTTGCTCTGAGCTACTGCACAATGGTACCCCCTATACCAGCCAATGGATATTGCCAATATACTGGCTGACAGATTCAGTGCCAAATTTACCCCCCCAAAGGACCAATCACAATACCAGTAGATTGCCAGGCACCCAGTATTACTGCTGCACAGGTTAAAACAGCACTGTCCAAGGCCAAGAATTACAGCTTCTATGTGACCTGACAATATCCCTGGCTATGTTCTACATGAACTACAGAGTGAACTGGCACCTCACTTGTGTGCCCTGTTCAGTCACAGCCTCACCTCAGGGTTTGTCCCTACTGAATGGTGCACTGCTACAGGCATCCCTCTCCACAAAGGAGGAGCGATTACAGACCCTGGGAACTATCACCCCATAATCCTGATCAGTCTGATATGCAAAGCTATGGAACACATCATCATGGACCTAATAAACAAAGATATAGGGAATCTCCAAACTCTGAATCCCACACAGTTTGGTTTTGTGAAGGGTAGATCATGCCTACTCAACCTTGTCTTCTTTGAGTCAGTCACCAGAGCTGTGGATGAAGGCAAGGTGGTTCATACAGCCTACCTTGATCTGGCCAATGCCTTTAATACCATTCCCCTCTCAGGAAGCATAGAAAAACTCACTAAGCTAGGCATCAACCCCCATATCACTAGGTGGGTTGCAAACTGGCTCACAGATAGAACCAACAGTGTGAAAGTAGCTGACTCCAAGTCAGACTGCTGACCAGTCACGAGTGGAGTCCCACAGGGTTCGGTCCTGTGACCTATCCTGTTTGGTATCTACTTCTCTGAAGTCCAGGCCAACACAAAAGGACTCTGGCTGACAAAATTCACAGATGATTGCAAGTTGGGAGCTATTATTCACTCCCCAAGTGATGTTAACATCCTACAGAAAGGCTTCACTGAGACCAAAGACTGGTGTCAGAACCATGGCCTTAAGCTCAATGCCAAAAAAAGTGTTGTCATCCCCTTTGGGAAAAACACACATCCCATGAATTACAACATTAATGGTAGTCCACTGAACACAGAAGGTGTTACAAGAGATCTGGGAATACAGGTTGACAGTTCTTTTGAGCACCACATCACCACTGTGGTCAGAAAGTCCTTCTATGTGGTACATCTCATTACTAAGGATTTTGCATCCAAGAAGAAAGAGGTCATTGTCTCCCTCTACTCTTCCCTCATTAGGCCAATCATCGAGTACAATGCCCCATTTGGCATGTACCTCACTAGACACCTGCAACAACTGGAGTGGCCACAAAAGTACCTCACAAAGAGGACCCTAGGCCTGAAACACTTGTCTTGTATGGACAGACTCAAAAAACTCCAACTATTCTCTATCTCACATCGCCTACTTAGAGGCAATCTCTTCTTGACTTTGAAAGCTATGTCTGACCCAGCTCTGGTAAAAATGCTACATCTAAAGAAATCCCAATCCCTCCGCACCACACGCTCCAGAGACCTCAGCCTCATTACCACAATCAACAGAACATGCTGGAGGGACAGGTTCATAACCCAGAAACTGCCCATGCTATGGAACAGACTTCCCATACTTGTCAAACAGAGCACCTCACTGGCCCTCTTCAAGATAAATCTTGATGAGTGGATGGGAAATAGAAAATTCACCCCGGGGATCACTCCAGTGGCTCTACTTGACAGTGGCACTGGGAACTAAGGTCGGGTGGCACGATGCCAGGGTAATCCTATGGGCTAGGCTTGTAAAGGCTCCAAGGCCATTAGCCTACTACACACCTATGAACCTATGAACTTATTTGGACTTATTAAGAAATGTGTTTGCATGTCTAAATTTTATGTACTCCATATAACATACACACACTTTGTAGTGTAAAGCACATTTACTTCTTAAGTTAAGCATATATTTATAATGGTGGTATAAATGTTATCTCCTAAGCAAGTCAAGGTAATCTCAAATTTGTTTTGTAAGTGTATTTTTCTTGACAACCCTCTGTATGTGTACACCAAAGTGCAGGAGTGTTAAACACGTAATTATTCACATACTACTGCTAATGGTTCATATGTTTAAGCCCATAGCAAGTCACTCTTAATTATCACTCTTGTACTTCTAGGGCATGTCCACAGCATTGTGCAGATCCTCACAATATGTTTATATGCCAATCACTTCAAGCAAATTGAGTGATTCATGAATGATAATCATCTGACTCCCAATTTACATATTCACAGTGTCAAGAAGGTTTAATCTGCACTATAAAAGCACAACCTGGGCTAACAAAGTTGTATCATAGTAAGGAAGACATCTTAGATTCATCAACTTCAAATACTGCTCTTTCACTGATACAATTGCATTACTTTTGAAGAACGTTACTACAAATTCTGTCAAGGTTTGTAATGTTTCTTTACAAATAATAGTTAAACAGTTGTAATATTATTTTTTCAAAGAAAATTGACCAGTATATGCACTTTCTCCATTTGTGGCGGTAAATAAGGAATAGCAGATGTTATTAGAAGGATCCTTATCTAATGGCACATGCCTTTCTAGCAACATTTCTCTGAGGATATGAACACATGTGAGAAACATATTTTAGTAGTCACAATGGGAAAGTTACAGTTTAAACCAAAAACTGTCTTAAGCCTGTTGTATATGCCTGACAAAAACAAATAATATCCCATTAGAAGGTAGTGTCCTAGACATATGTGTTTGCTGGTGTACGTTATGGGGAATAACTTTTTCACAGGTGCTCTTTGATTTTCATTGTTTAAATGACTGCTGCCTACAATTTGCAAATTTCTTTTTTAAGTGGGTTTTAACATTTGCTGCTAGAAGAGGCTCATTGTCTTGCATTGCATACCAAAGTTTTGTTCTGCCCACATGACTTTAGCAAATTAACAGTTTTATGAATATAGGAAAAAAAGGTTTTCATAACGTTTTCATTTCATACACTTTATTCAGTGTTAAGGCTGCTATTTATTCCAGGGATGCACATTTCTTTATCCTTAAGTTTGGCATTTCCTTGTTTGGGGGTGAGGTTATAGTGCAGGCCATCAATCAACATGGATTGCATCTCTTACAGAAAGTCATAGTTGAAAAGGCCTTCTGCAACAATATCTAGCAACAGGTGGTCAGTGCTATGGGTGGTCATGGCCATGACTACCATCAAATCAGATATCGGGCTGGTGACTTGATCGCCAAGGCCAAAAAAAAACAATGGTATAGCACAGGAATGGAGGGCTAATGGAGGTGCTCCTGCTACTGAACCACAACTCACTGAGACAGAGGAGTTCCTGTCAACTGTATGGGATCCAGGCAGCTCATCACGGTTTCCATTTGTTATGTTGGACATAGGGGCAGAGGTGAAAGACAAACCTAATGTGTGTGTGTGTGTGTGTGTGTGTGTGTGTGTGTGTGTGTGTGTGTGTGTGTGTGTGTGTGTGTGTGTGTGTATTATTATAGAGAGAGAGAGAAAGAAAGATGGGAGAGATAGAGGGGGAAGGTAGAAAACAGAGATATACTTGTAAAATAACTTATTTAGATTTATAACTAGGTTTGTCTTTCATTTGTCATCTTCATTTTAAAGCTAATCATTCCACTAGCCATCACAATTTTGTCTGTATAGGCACATCGGGCAATGAGGTTCCATGACCACTTGTAAATGGCTTGGGCACACCTGCTTTTACTTGCATTAATTTATATAATTTATCTTGAGGTTTACCTTAATTCCTTTTTTAATTGTACTTGCATCTATTATTGCTTAACTCAGGATTATGTAGCAGAAGTCAGTTTTTTCTTTTATTTCTCTTTTTGTGGTATTTTATTCCTCATATCACAGGTGAACCCATCACTGGCACTGTAGAGCTCCTACTTCCTGATGTCAGAGTATCAGTAGACATTAATGATGATGAAGACAATGATGAAGAGACAAAGTCTGGGGTTACAGAGGGTACGTCTGACACTGAGGGTGTGACTCCCACATCCACTGCCTAGAGTTTGGACACAGTCAGTATAGATGCACATACCCATGACATGCAGCATCTGAGATAGGACAGGTTGAGGGTGAAATGGTTGATGAGGGTACAGTGGTTACTCCAGTTGCAGAACTGGCAGTCTCCCCCTAGCCATTGTGAGGTTGAAGTGCCACACACAAGGTATTGGTAGAGGTGATCAGAGGATGCAATCTTTCCTCCTTCCGATGTTGGTGTGTCAGTAGGTGCCATGCAACATATGTGTAGGGCCATCATGAAAGAACAGGCATGTTCCACCAGGGGCTTGGAAGCGATAGTCAGAGTACTGCATGTTGTGCATTCTGATGTGCATGACTGCCTGTACTGTATGTGCAGCTTCTTGAACTTGATGAGTGACACACTGGATCGTGCTATACTTTTAATAGAATGGATGCTGGGGGAGGGTCACCATCCATGTGGATGGAGAGTCAGTATATCATCAGATGTTATCCGATGTGGCCATGCCAATTCCTGCTCCAGTAGTGACATTACATGCATTGCTCCACCTGTGATAGAGGAGTCCATGCCCAGATGTTGTAGACCACATTGTCATGGTCATGGATGCAGTTGGGATGAGAGCTCATCCTGCAGACATCATTCACATTCAGGTAGCACTACAAATTCTAGCCAGGGTCATGGAACTAGTAATGCCACTCCTGGCAGAGGTACTTCATGAACTTAGGTGGTGGTGACACTGAACTGAATCCTCTACCGTGCACTGCTCACACCTGTTTAGGATATCAGTGGTATAGTGCTAGCACAAGTGCTTTGATTGTGTTCCTGCAGACCCACACTCATGGTACAACTCGTCTTGGCCATACCACCACACACACACACACACACACACACACACACACAAACACATACACACACACACACACACACACACACACACACACACACACACACACACACACACACACACACACACACACACATTTATATAAACAATATTGAAGGATGAGTGATTTCCATCTGTTGCTACTGCTCCTGGCAATGGAATGTTAAGGGTATGTCAATGCAACGTACAGCACAAGAAATAATAAAATATATAATAAGGGGATTAAAGTAACATTACTGCTGGAAACAAAGCTGAAACACAGGGATAGTAAATGGACAAGCACATTTTAGGAAGTTACTACTATATGTAGCTATGACAACATAACCAAAAGAGGTGTAGCTGTCTTGATTCATAGGCTGTATAAAATAATCCCACTAAAGGTATTCAAGGATGAGATTTGTAAATGGATAGTTATCAAAGTAAACATTCAATATTTAATTGCATGGTTGGCGAAAAATCTATGGTCCCAATGTAGATAATACCTCAAAGCGGAAATGCCTGTTGACTAAGCTTAGACAGGTGGTTACCAAATGAGAGGTAATCATAATGTGTGCGTGTGTGTGTGTGTGCGTGTGTGGGGCGGGGGGTCAATGCAATTTTAGACCCTTGAATGGACAAAAAATCTACAGCCAACAATAACTTTCCCAAAAACACAATAGCAATGAAAAACTCCATGATACAATTCATACTTAGTGATGTATGGTTCAAGCTAAACTCTTTGGTTCAGGACTATACATATGTGAGTTATCAAGGAATACAGCTAGCAAAACAGATATGTGGTGTATAACTAGACATTTGATGAAGTAAGTAACAAAGTCATAGGTTAGTCCAACAGCATTTTCAGATCACTGTCTCCTACAACTTAGACTGGATAGCTCCCTAGACCATATTTATAGATGTCTGACCAACTTTGGCTACAGAATAAGGATAAAGTAAACATATTTAAAACTTGGATAAGGGGATATTGGGAGACAAGGCAACAAAGTATTCAAGATGATGTCAAGAAATAGACTGAGTTTAAGATCCAGTTTGGGTGACAATGTAGACAAATGGGTGAGACAATACATTTAATTTAAACAGTTAAACCTAAAGCCTTGGAAAACAATATTAAAAGTATTGGAGTTGGGAATAAAAAGGAGGAATGTAAAGATAAATTGTTGCTTCATAGTTTGACTCATTGGAAAAAGCAGTTTTGGACAGTACAAGTAAAACTAATTTAGTACAAATGGGATTGCTATAAACTCTTTTTCAGGATGAAATATATGAAACCCCCATAAGCTGTTGACCAGAAAATGTCATCTTAGAAATCATAAGATAGCTATAACTGTCCAAAAGGATGCATCAATCAATGCTATTACAGACCCCAAATGTATTACTAGGACAATAATAATATAATATTAGCATATCTTATTAAATACTCAGGATTTACCACACTCTGATTATACAGACTTTATAAGAAACTTATCACTCACTATAGGTTCATAGGTAGGTGCTAGGCTATCTACCCGAGGGCATTTTTAAGTCTAGCCAGTGTGTGCCGGCTTTTGCCACCCCATTGATTAATTAACTGGGCCTCTGTCAAGCAGAGCCAATGAAGTGATCCCAGGGGTGTATTTTCTGCTACCCATCCACTCATCAAAGCTTCTCTTCAAGAGTGTTAGTGAGGGGCTCTGCCTAATGTAGTTAGGAATTTTGTTCCAAAGCAATGGGAGTCTCTGTGACAGGAATCTATCCCACCAGTATGTTCTATTTATTGTTGTGGTGAGGTTTAGCTCACTAGAGCGCGTGTCTACAAGATATGCTTAAGTCATCAAATTAAGATTGCCACAGGGCACGTAGCTGCAAGTAAATCTCCCAGTATAGGCAGCCTCACCCCAGAGTTCTGTAAGGTCCATAGCTTGTTAATATGTGATAAACTAAAGTCTTTCCTTCAGACACCAATCTACCTAGAGTTATTATGAACCTCAAACTGGGAAATGATCTGTGTACTGCAGAGAGTTGTATGCCTCTTTCCTTGGTACAAACTGACATAAAACATGTTTGCTAAGCTTTTAGCTGATAGACTCAAATCAATATTACCTGATCCAATTCCTAATAATCACCTGGAATTTCTTAAAGGAACATTTTGGTAGTCCAGACCTTCTCAAACCGCAGTGTAATGCATAGAGGTAGACCCAGATTCCAGGAGAAACACTTCTCATAGGCTTTTAGAAGGCTAGTCATACTGTCAAATGGCCCTAATGGCAAGTAATTGTTGCAGATATGTGGTTTCCCATTGGCCCTACTGACAAGTAATTGTCACAGAGATGTGGTTTTCCATTGGCCCTACTGGCAAGTAATTGTTGCAGAGATGTGGTTCCCACTTAAATGGGAATGTCAGCTTCTACATGCCAGCCCTTTGGCTAAAGGTGATAGTAATGAATTGTTCCCTTACTCAGTGAGGATTTTATGTGGTAACAAACAGGGATGCCCTGTGTCCTACTCCTATTAATTCTAACAGTGTATTTGGTCGATCATGTGTGTTATACAATAAACATATATAGTTTGGAATCCTTATCTCAAAGACCATGAGAATGCCAACAAAGTGGAATGCTAGTGACAGAGTAACCTTGATTTCTAATGCACTTATGTCTTTAAATCTCATATTTAACTCCATTCGGGAATTATTATCAAGTTCCTGGTTATAAAAACTAAATTATTTTCTCTTGTTCAGGAATTTTCATCAAGGTTGGGGAAATGCATTAACTATAATAAAATAATGTATTTAATTTTATGCGTAAAACTGCTAAAGTTTTGCAAAGAACTAATAACTTGCCAGTGGAGGTAGTCACTGAGCTTCTGTGTCTGTGAATTCATCTCATAGTAGGCTTGGGTAAAATCCTTAACTAAAATTCTTTACATCTTCTGGGTGACATCAGCCACAATCTATCCCTATGGAAAACCCTTAACTTAACTTTCTTTAGCAGAAGATAAATAATCAAAATGATGATACTACCAAGGCACTTGTTGTAGTTAGGCATCTTCCCCATATAGCATGAACTAAAGACATTGATAAAGCCTATAAGTTAACATCTGGTTATATTTGGCAAGGAAACAAGCCAAAAGTCAGTAAGTGCAATCTTTACATACCAGAGCTGAAGGAGGAATATAACTCCTTAGCTTTTCACAATATAGCACTGCAGTATTGGGATTGAATGGCGTAGCACCTGAGCAACCATTATGTTTTGATGTGGTTTTCCCTAATTCTAAAATATAAGAAGCTTCAAATGAATTCTGTCTAAAGTAAGACATGGGGTAAATGGGAAATTGGGTGGAAAAAGAAGAAAAATCCTATTCCATGAATCCAAAAGGAAGGAAAGAAGGTAAGAAATTAGTATCCTTAAACTCCAGACTATGAGCAATTGCAAAGTTATGTTTCACTAATGGATCATTAATTTGGTGGGAGCAGATGAATAAGGGTTTCTATTAAATTTCAGATATTTGGGATTTTGACAATGGTATACTGCCTTCACTTGAGTCTATATCACATTATCGAAATTCCAAAATGCCGAACACCATAAGCTCAACCTTGGAATCTCGAAATGTGATATACTCAAATGCTTTTTCCAAGGGAAAAAAGTTGCTGTTCCGAGAATACACACACACAGCACAAGCACACCAAAATACATAATCCACACATACACACTTCACAGAACCATACACTAAACCATACATACACTACTAGCTATCGACTTACCTTAACCTAACTCTAACCCTAAGGTCCCTAACTAACGCACACTCACCTTACCCGCTCCCTAACCCTAAGGTCCCTAACTAACACACACTCATCTTATGCGCTCCCTAACCCTAAGGTCCCTAACTATTGCACACTCACCTTACCCACTCCCTAACCCTAAGGTCCCTAACTATCGCACACTCACCTTACCCACTCCCTAACCCTAAGGTCTCTAACTATCGCACACTCACCTTACCCGCTCCCTATCCCTAAGGTCCCTAACTATCACACACTCACCTTACCTCGGTCCGGTCGCACTCTTACCTTAACCCGGACCGTTACCTTCACACCACAGTCGAGGAAATAGTGAAGCCACAGAAATGGCCTACCGAATACTTTCCCTAGGAAAATATTCGGTGTTCTGCAGCTTCGCTATTTCAAGCGTTCACTGAATTGGGGTCGATATTACAACATTCGAAGTTTTAAGACTTCAATGTTATAATATAGACCCCTTTCACTTCAGGTGCTGCAAGACTCTGGAATCACAAGGATTCAGCTAAGATGGTGACAGTATCTGTAGATCAACTCTATAATGCAGGAAATTTTACAAATGGGGCCAAAGCCTTTATTGATTTAGTGGTTTGGGTAAGTTTATAGAAAGAAAAACAATTAACAGGCCTTTACCTATAAGTTTAATTACATTTATAGAGGCCCGATGTCTATGCAGTATAACCCTATGGTGAAAGTTGAAATTCTTTAAGTAAAAATTGCCTGAACAACAAATAGAAATAATAGTCAAACATTTTTTTAATAAGTCTGTCCTGCTTTATTTCAAGTTACCTACTTCAAATTCAAAATCAGTCAAAATACATATTCCTGCTGGAGATGTAAACCATGATTCATGAATGCCTACACTTTGCACTAAGTTTGTATGCACAATGAACAGAGAGAAACATGCTGTTTTGTATTGATTAAACAGTTCTGCACATCACACAGAACTGCAAAACAAGGGTAAGCAACACAATATGGCAATGAAGGAATAATAGGTGAATTAAATGCAAATCAACAAGACAGAATGATTTAAGAACATTTTAAACCCACATAAACAAACCACATACCCTTTTGGCTTAAATTCCAATAGTCTTTCAAATACAGCCATGAAGATGCTTAGAAAATAATTTTAGAGGTTGATGATGTTATTAGTCTCTGTATGCATCAGGCTTTAATACAAGGCGCAGCTCCTGCCAGACCTCTGCACAGAAGGAGAAGCCGTGTGAGACTACATTTGTCATATCATGGACCTCTTGATACTGAAATAATTGAGCTCTACAGGGAAGATAGGAATACCCTGAGCAAATAGTCAACATCTACTACCCTCACCTTAGGCCCCAGGGACATCATGGAGAACTCATCCCAGCTGAAACCCAGGTATGTGTTGCATTACATATACTAGGTGCAGGTACATTTCAGAGATCCACAGGGGATATATTAGGAGTAACACAGTTATCAGCCTCAAGAATATTAGACCAGTTTCTTACTGCAATATTGAAACATGTAAGGGAGCATATCTGGTTTCCATATATCCCAGAGGAGAGAGCTACCACCATGCAGCATTTCTATGACATAGTGCATTTCCCTAAGGTTCTGGAGGCCACAGACTTTACATAAATAGAAATAAAAGCCCCAGTTGATCAACAGGGAAGGAGGTACATCAACATTACTATATCAGCTGTCAGGTGGTCTGTCATGCCCAAGGGATTATCTATAATGTGTGTGCAGGTAACCCTGTCAGTTTCCATGACTGACACATTTGGAGCATTTGTGATCTGTATCTAAGGTTTCCTAGGGGCAACTTTCCACAAGGGCATCTATAAGGGGATGTAGGTTATGCACCAGAACCTTGGCTTGTGATACTTATGAGAAACCCACACAACCTGACAGAACAAGGTCACAATGATGCACACATTCAAACTAGAAATATTATAGAATGTTTTTTCCTGCTAAAGTAATGTTTCTGATGTCTAAATACATCTGTAGGCACCCCGCAGTATGACCCAGCCACCTCAGCAAAAATAAACATCTGTGCCAAGTTAATGATCTTGGCAGAGTGAGGCAGGCACAATATGCCATGGCTCTGGCTGAGAGGCCGAGAATAGGGCACACATTCACTACCCAAGTGAAAACGTAAGAACCTAAGCACATACAAACAGTAATAGCGATGCAAGCAAAATTGTCTGCCTTTACTTACCAGTGTAATGGTTGTGTTCTGTGAGCATCAGGCAGAGGGAACCCCAGACGAGACAACTTGTAGGACCAGCAGCATTAACCAAGGTTAGTGAGGAACCTGTGAAGAAGAGACAAAAAGAATTACCTTTATGCACAGGTATTGTATTTCAGCAAGATAAAACATTGCTGAACTTTACAGGAATGTCTTCTATAACTCATGAGTAATATATCCAACATAAATATATAAAAACAAGTAAGCTATTAAAAGGTATATAAAATATCTTTTCACAGCACATGTATACAACCTGTATATCAAGCTAAAACAAAAAAAAAAAACAAAAAAAAAACAGCCACAACAATGTTAAGTTAACTTTCACAATCATCCACACAGGTACATGATCAAGCATATTTACTTATCGTACACAAGACGCAAATTAGGAATATGTCAACAAACAGAGTAATAAAACAATATGTGCTGAACAAACACATGTATGCTGGACCTGTTCAACACTATGTATCACACATAAAAGTTGCCCAAGATGAATTCCCCCAACAGTGCCACGGCAATCTCAGCATCATCTGCACAAGGCACTGAGCAAGCAGTAATTCATAATTAATAGGATTGTACTATTACTAAAACTACTACAACTACAGTTAGGAGCACAACCTAAATAACAGTTGTACTTGAGCAAAATAACGAAAAAGTGCAATTCAGTACAATGCTTTTGATGAAAGCAAGCATCTGATTAAGCAAGCATTAACTATCTATTCTATGCATCATCCATAGGAACCCCTAAATGACAAAGAAATGTGCAAAGGGAAGGGCAAAATCATTATCACTTGCACAAGGTGTGTTGCAGGAAGGCAACCCTGACATCAAAGAGGTGTGTGTGTGTGCATGTGTGTGTGTGTGTGTGTGTGTGTGCGTGCGTGCGTGCGTGCGTGCGTGTGTGTGTGTGTGTGTGTGTGTGTGTGTGTGTGTGTGTGTGTGTGTGTGTGTGTGTGTGTGCTGCTGCCCATGATCACATGAACTACATCTGTTGCACTTCTAGCTCCATGATCCTGGCTAAAAATTGGGGTGCTACATGAATATGAATGATTTCTGATGGATGAGGTCTCATGATGACTGAGTCCACAACCAGGTCCACATGGTTTACCATGTTTGGCTGTGAACACCTCAATCATTGATGGAGCAGAGAAAATAGTACCACTACCAGAGCTGGGTCTGGCACAGCCACATAGGCTAAGACCCAATAATGTAGCAGCTGTTTTGGTATGTGAATGCTGACCCTCCCCCAGCAGACATTCCATTACAGCATTCTTCCAGTCCAACATGGTTCAGGCAGTTTCGCACATCAGAATGCACAGATACAATACTCTATGTCTACTGAAGCCCAGGTGGAACTAGCTTGTGCCTCCATGACTACCTTACAAATATGCTGGGTGGTACCTACTGATTCACAAACATCAGTTGTAGGACAGAAAGCATTCCTCCTCTGATCTCCACTATCAACACCCCTGTGTGGTACTTCACCCTCATGATAGATTCGGGAAGCTTCTGCCAGCATTGCAGTTGGAATAACCACACCACTATGATTAATATCAATACGACTCAGTCATAGTCCATGTGAGAGTAAATGACCTGAGACGTACCTCCCTAGACTATATGAAGAGAGCTCTTGGAATATGTGTCTCAGGCTGGTGTGAGCCTAGCATTGAGCAGCATTTTGCCTTCTCCAAGGATGATGCCACAATATGAACAAAAGATGACTGACTTTAATAATTGTCTTAGTTTCTGGTGTCATTCAAAGTGGGTGCAATATTTGTCAGCATGGGAGGAGATGGTCAACAGACCATGATGCTTTGCCAGGGATGGACTGCACCTCTCCCCTCTAAGCTTTCGAATATTAGCTAAAACATTGTCTTACCCCATAGTGCCTTTTTTAGGTAATACCAAACTGAAAGTACTTCTGACATAGCAAATTAAAACCAAGAAAATCTAAAGTTATTACTGCTCAATGCTAGGAACATAAACAAAAAACTCCACTCCCTGGAAGCTCTCTTTACCCTAGAGAATGCTGATGACTGTGCAGTCTCTGAGACGTGTTTTAAAGCCTCGGACAGCACACCAACAGTGCAAGGTTATAATGCCTTCCACACATTTAGACCAGCTACTTCACAGGCAGGAACTAAAGGTGGAGGCGTCTATATCTGCATCAAAAATAATTATGCTTCAAGGCTGGTCAAACAAGACAATGCACTTGAGCTGCTCCATGTTCAAATCACCATAGATAAAATCCAATACCACTTCCTTGTAAGCTATAGGTCCCCTCTATGACCCAGGAAACCCACATTATGTATTTAAATTTATTAAAAACACTAACCATCCAACCCAATACCATATACATGGGGGCCTTTAATTACCCCACTATTAACTGGGAATCCAGTATATGACATCAAACATACATGCACAGAGATTCCTGGATTTTATAAACACAAACTGCCTGGACCAGATAATCAATACACCAACCAGGGGTGCAACCATACTGGATCTGGTCTTCACTAATATGGGAGAGTGCTGCACAACCCCCTACTGTAATGCCTTCCCTGGTAAGGTCAGACCACAAGATGGTCTCCTTTGAAGTAAAAATAAAACCTGGACCCCCAGCTAAACTGGGAATATTCAGGAACTATTCTAAGGCTAACCTCCTGCTATTAAGTGAGAACCTGGCAAAATTTCAAGCCCCTATAAACCCTGAGAACACTTCTGCCTATGCAGAACTGTTCACAGAAACCCTGTATAAGCATTTTAATAGCTGCATAGAGGCAGCTGTACCCTCCAGTAGGAAGTACAGAACTAACTCAAAAAACAAGTCACCCTGGTGGGATCACAAAATCAATCAGATGTATAAGAGGAGGAAGAAAATCATGGCAAAAATTAGGAGGTGCAGCACCCAGCAGTATAAAAGCACTTTCAAACTAAACAAACAACTCAGAGGACAAATAAAGTCTACCAAAGCCAAATTTGAGGTACGTTTGGCCTCCCAGGCCAAGGACAACCACAAAGCATTCTTTAGCTATATCTGCAACCTTAAAGGCAATACACAATTGTGTACAGAGCTCATTGTAAGTGGAGACACCTATTCTGAGTCAGAAGATATAGCAAATGTTCGGGCTGATAAATTCAGCTCCAACTTTACTCCTCTCTCCAACTCAACATTCCCTCAGGAAATATCATCAAATATACTGTAACTATATAATTCTCCCTACTATCACTAGGGAACAGGTCCTTAATGCTTTCTTTAAGACCAAGAACACTGCATCAATGGGCCCAGACAATATCGCAGGATGCCTTCTAAACAGCATGAAACCTGACCTATCAGGGCCTCTGGAATTTCTATTTAACTGTAGCCTCCAAACAGGCTTTGTGTCTCATTTATGGAGAAAAGCAACAGTCATCCCTCTGCACAAAGATGGGCCATCTACAGACCCTGGAAACCATAGACCCATAAGTCTCACTAGTCTTAGATGTAAAACCATGGAAAGAATTATCATGGAGATGATCAAAAGAGATATAGTAAACCTCCAGACACTGGACCCAACACAGTTTGGTTTTGTCAAGGGCAGATCATGCCTACTCAACCTGGTGGACTTCTTTAAGAAGGTCACCAAAGAAATGGATGAGGGCAAAATCATTCACACTGCCTACCTTAACCTGGCCAAGGCATTTGACACAATACCCCACTCGGGCATTGTTGACAAACTCAAGATGTTAGGTACAAACCCGTATGTCACCCAGGGGATAGCCGACTGGCTCACAGACAGGAACCAGGAAGTTAGAATTGGGGAATCCACCTCTACAAAGATGCCAGTCACAAGTGGAGTCCCTCAGGGATCAGTCCTTGGACTGTTCCTTTTTGGCATTTATTTCTCAGAAGTCAAGGCCAATGCCAGTGGTCTCTGGCTGACTAAATTTGCAGATGATTGCAAATTAGGAGCTGTCATTGAATCTCACACTGACACAAATGTTCTACAGGAGGGGCTGACACAGACAAACAACTGGTATCAGAGCCATGAACTAAAACTAAATATCAAGAAATGCATAATAGTATCCTTTGGGAAG
>NC_056730.1:477888578-477996078 GCF_019279795.1 Protopterus annectens
ATAAATTTCCACATCTAACACATAACTGTATCTTCCCCAATTTTCCCACTCCGGCAATAGCAAATCTGAATAAGGGGAAATAATGTCTTAGTCTGGAACATATAACAATGAAGCAAGTACATGAAATAAAAGCAGAAGTATGAAATTCAACTTTTAAATTAAAATCACATTGTATGTTTAGATATCTGTTGACAATCCTAAGCACATACAGACAGAGAAAATCATTTGCAGATATTACAAGTCAATGATAAGTTTTAATAGCAACTGTTAAACCTTCCATACTGAAAGAAATTTGCAAATTGTAGACAGCACTCAGTTATGTAATAAAAATAAAGTATTCCATACAAAACAACCATTCCCCCCAAGCCCAGCAACCACAAATGTCAAGAACGCAATCCTTCTAATATGATAGCAGTTATATTTGTCAGGCATATGCGATATCCTTACCATAGAATATTTTCTGAAATGTCACTTTAGCATTGTTACTTCTACCAAGTTTGTAATGCATTCACATCCTTACAGAAATGTTTTCATAATCCCATATAATGTTAGATGGAGATCATTGCAATAACTATTGCTATACCTTCTACACCAAAACAAATGGGCAAAGTAAGGACATCACTTTCACTTTTCAAGGAAAATAATAATAAAATCATTACAGTAAGTATCACTTGTGAATAGCTTAATATACCTCAACAGGATCTGTAATAATGTTCACCAAAAAAAGGAATTGCAGCATTTTAACTCAGTCTTCCCTACTATGGTACAAGTTCCTTATCCCCAGGTTGGGCTTATATACTTGTTGATTAATCCACCTGGACAAACTGAATATGCAAAGCAAGTGTCAGCTCATTACCATTCATGAATCACTCAATCTGCTCAAAGTGCTGGACAGTTAAACATGGTGTAAAGACCTACACAATGTTGTGCCTACATTCTAATAGTTCAAGAATGAGTATGAGTAATGCTAGCTAGTGTATAGCTTGCAAGTGTGACTTATTAGTGTTACTGCATGACTAATTGAGTGCCTAACTCTCCTGCTACTCTGACGTAGACTTCCAGGGGGTGTTTCGGGGAGAATAGGCTAACAGCAAAATTTGTGATTACACTAACTTAAGAAATTACTTTTATACCATCGTTACAGATATATGCTTAAGAAATAACTGTGCTTCTGAGTAAAAAGTGTCTGCAAGTTGCATCAATACATAAAACTTAAACTTACATGTAGAAAAGTTATAAATAAATACAAGTTATAATGCAATCATGTTACAAGTGTAATAAAAGTGAGTCACATTCACAAATGGAAGTGAAGAATGAACTCTTGTACTGCATATATTTGTACTGTCACATGCGTCAGTAGCTTAACTGGTGCAAATATCCCATTCATGTAGACATTTACTGTGAAAGGACAAAGGACAAGTGAGACAACATGGGTACATTGCTCCATAAATGTAAAGTATTAGAATGTCAAAGTTTGAGTATACGTACTCCACTTTCTCTACCTTATAATATTTATGTTGATGTGGAACACTCTGTTAATGCTGTCAATGTTTCATTCTTATGTCATGCTTTCATAGTTCAGCTCTAGAGGGACTGAAGACTGTGTGGAAGTAGGGATCCTTAAAGTCCATATTTTAATGGTATAAGACTGCAGTGTCATCACACAGAGACATGTTAAAGTTTTATGTTTTCTTGCTTCATTTGTGCCACACTTTGTATTGTGCATCAGTGATTGTCAACAATCACTAGCAGTCAACAGTTCACCTCCCAAGGCAAAACTCAAAAATATAATTTCAAAAGTCGTCAGTAGTGTAACAGATCACTGGTTCCATTGCACTTTAATCAGCAGTCTGTACAGTACTGAGTGCCAAAAAGGCAACTATGATGTAACATTCTCTGTGGTTCAACATGTTAATGCAGTAAAATATGACAAGTGGAGTACCACAGGGTTCAGTCCTGGGACCTCTTCTGTTTGGTATCTACTTCTATGAAGTACAGGCTAACACAGAAGGCCTCTGGCTAACAAAGTTCACAGATGACTGCAAACTAGGAGCCATAGTCGAGTCCCCAAATAATGTGGACATCCTACAGAAGAGCCTCACTGAAACAGATGCCTGGTGTCAGAGGCATGGCCTCAAGCTCAATGCCAGAAAAGAGTATGTCATCCTCTTTGGTAAAAACTCTGTACCCATGAACTACCACATAAATGGCAGTCTATTTAACCCTGAATGTGAGATAAGAGACCTTGGGACCCAGGTGGACAGTAGTCTCTCCTTTGATAATCACATAACCAAAGTAGTCAGGAAATCCTTCTATGTGGCACACCTCATCACAAAAGGGTTCTCATCCAGGAAAAACAAGGCCATTGTTCCCCTCTACTCGGCACTCATAGAGTACAATGCCCCTTTTGGAATGTACCTCCCAAGACATCTGCAGCAGCTGGAAAGTCCACAGAAGTACCTCACAAAGAGGATTACTGGCCTCAAACAGATGTCCTACACTGACCATCTCAAAAGACTCCAGCTTTACTCTGTATTTAGATCTCCATTTATGTTGAAATTGTTGCATCACAACCTACAACTTAAAATGTTAGTTCTCCTTTTATATTAAAAGTTAATAAGCAGAACTTAGGAGTTCAACTTTCTTTTTAGTCATGGGTTCAATTCCCAGGTGCTATATGTCACAGTCTGTAAAATGCACGTCTCACCAAACCATTATCCCTCAATTTACTGTACATAAATGTATTTATTAATAACACTAATGATTACCAGCATCATAGAAAATGTCATGCCATGTCAGTGTGCCACATGAGTATATATATGTATCATTACCATCCACAACACCATGGAGCATAGGCAGAGGTGACAATGTATCCTTTGAAATGTAATTCAAATATCATCAACAAAACACATTTGATGATTTCATAGTGGAACATGTGTAAACACACTGAACATCACACATGAACAAGTCTCACTGCCATATTTCACATCTGCAGTGTATTTTGAACAATCATACCCAATCTCACTGTCAGGCCATTTTTGTGCTTTCTATGGTGCAACGTCAGTTGGCAAGGGTATCTGTCATTGTGCACAGGCTGGAACTTGTGAGATCTGAATTGGGCACCACTTCCCTCCCATATTTTCAGACGTCCTTCAGAAGACATGGAAGACAATAATGAGGGTCAAGAAGAGTCTAGGATATCTGTGGCAGTCCTTGGAAGAGCTACAGTCATCGGTTTCTGCAGGAGGACTATACTTGGCCTTAATACAAGGCTGAGGCTTGAAATGGCTTGTCCAAGGCTGTCACTAGTGCAAATGGCATTCCTCACGCTGTTGAACAACGTTATCACCATTATAGTGACATGAAGAGTCTTGAGCAGGACCTCCTCACCTAATGAAAGTCAGAATCTGCAACTGCGAAAGTATAATGACCCAACACCAGCCAATACAATACCATGAACTGGGAAGACGTGCACTTTTTCATTATGCCTCTTTTTTCTGTTTTCTGTTCTGTACAGCTGCAGAAGAGATAGCTTGAAATAGTGAGGCACATGTGGAATGACTGACACACCTTAGAGAGGAATAGAGTAAGCATTTCTAAGGTGTGAATGCAAGCATAATCATAATATAGGAAATGTAGTTAATTTTACCAAATTATAGCCATCAGTCTATTTGAGACTGAGAAACATACACAGCTGAGTAGGCATATGTAACCTATATATGAAGCATATATGCCTGCTGCAGTTGCTTTTGATCATTGTATTAGGCAATGAGTAAATCAACTTAGTTGTGTGTGGGTTCAATTCTAAGCAGCAGCAATTAGCTTTTATTACAGAATATTATATAACATCTGTTTTATGCAAACATTAAATAACATTAAGCTATAATTCTTTGTAAGTGCATGTCTTTAATTGGAATGCACATATCATATATGCCATAGTCACCCAGCTGTTTGCTTAATGTCCTTAATAGCACTAAGATTGATATGTTTTATGATACATTTATGACTTCACATTGACATCTGGATGAATCAAAGTTTACCATATGTTTGCACACATTTAGCTACATTTTGAAATATTAAACTGACATGTAATACTTATATAGGCACTAGTGCTAATAGCCTAGTACCTACCTATGAACCTATCTCATTAGCACTCCAAGAAAAATCTTGATGATTGGATGGGAAATAGGAAATTCACCCCAGGGATCACTTCTGTAGCTATGCTCGACAGGGGCACAGGAAAATAATTTTCTTGGGTGGCGAAAGCCAGGGTACCTTTTTGGCTAGGCTTATATAGGCCCTAGGGCTAATAGCCTATTACCTACCTATGAACCTATGAATTGATGGTATCTTATATGTTTTTTCCCCTCTACCCTATATCTCTTTTGTTTTGCAGTTTTATTTCTTCTTTTTTGGAAACATTCCTGCTGTACCACAAATCACCATCAGCAGAGGGAGCTAGACCAACTACTGGGGATCAGACTGCCATACCTCCACAAGTGGTTACAGAGGCAGCACCACAGGCAGCACAGACACCCAGCACATCAGAGTCCTAACCTGTCTGAGTTGTCACCACAACTCCTGCACTACCTGTTACAACTGCATCAGGTAGCTCTGCCCCAGAGGCTGGCACTGTGGTAAGCACCAGGAGAAGTACTAGTGTATGTGATTATTTTTGTTACCTGTTGGGAGCTGACACAGTTGGAGGAGGCTATTATGGAGAGGAACTTTGATACCAATTTGACAGAATTGAGAAAGTCCTGCATTGAATAGCCAAGACGATGCCCTGTCTTATTACTGACCAAGATATCTGTGACAGGAGACAATGATGACAGTTCTGAGGGTGAGAACTAGATCCTCACTGTTCTCATGCTGGAAGTGGATACTCCTATGATGTCCCCTAGCTATCCTCATCATGGTGTCCCCCTTCCTTTTATGTCCATCACCATCCCTTTCTGTCTTGTTTGTCCCATATGTCTGGGCATGCTCTCAAACCTTCCCTACCTAACCGTCTTATTCTTAGCCATCTTCCTCAACATTCTTCTTTGTACAATAAAAAAAAAATAATGGGAACCTGTCCTACAATATAAATTAGATATAGGTGTATCTATATATAAATATGCCTCATACATAGCTCTCCACTTCAGCTGTGTGTCTTCTTGGCACATGTGATTTAGTCCAGATGGCCATACAACATTATTCAGTTGTTGTCATCCACCCTTGATGTGGTGCCTATCCAAATTCACCACACTGTTTTTACAAGGATACAGTTATCTTTCAAAGAAGTTGATGGCTATGGTGTTCTCCCACCACCATCTTGCAAATCTGTCTATTCTTCCCCCTGTGTTTTACCCTCTGCTTGGTTCCCATTTTTATCACTGTCTTATCAACACCTTTTCACACATTTATTCTGGTCAAAAAATAGAATCCTACACAAAACACATGGCCAGAAATGGCCCATAAAATAATGCTATATCTTTTGTCCTTAGCATTTTCTCTCTGCTTGTCATCACATAGCAATGGTGACTGCCAGTGAATGGTGTTTCATGTTCTATAGTAAAAACTGAAGATTTTACTTTCAACCACACTAGTATGGTTATCATTATTCAAATGTGCTTAACCCTGTTGTGCTATACAAATAAAAAATATAGCACTATAATGAGACAATTACTCTTATAGGTTATAGCTGCAAACATAACATATACCTTATGGGATGTTAAAGATTTATTTATTTTTATTCATGTATTGTCATTTGTTAACCAGGTTGGTCCAACTGAGCCAGGGACCCATTTTGAGTTGAGACCCAAGGAGAAAAGCTCCAGATACAAGTAACAATTTTAAAAGAAAGAGCAATATTTACAAAGGTATAATATCAAGAAGTTATACATTAAAAATAAAAATAAAAATCCATTTTTTTTAAACTGTTGTATTCTAGCTGCAGACCAAGTACAGTAATAGCAAGATGCTCCATATGGAAAATATAAACACAGCATAATATATGTATACAGTAATAAAAACATTAGAAAGAAAAAAGAAAATGATTATTAAAGTAAGAGAGTAGAATTAGGAAGAAAGCAGTTGAATATCAGGTTGGAGTTTAACAAGGACAGGGCCAGGTCTTTTGTAGATAGTGTTTAAGTTCAAGTTTGAATTGGGCTTTATGGGGAATACTTCTTATATTAAGCGGAAGGGCATTCCAGGTGTGGGCTACAGAGAATTTATATAGGGACTTTCCAATATTTTTTTTCACTTTGTAGATGTCCAGAATATATCATTACTCTGTTGAAGTCTGATCCTTACATTCTCCCTTGTGTCAGTCTTACATCACTGTCATTCAAATGTATGATTCTGACTATGTGAAGAATGATTTCCTATGTGGTGTGCTAAGATATGTTTAGTTCTGCTGACTGCTTTTTCCGTACTGTCAAGGGTTTGAATCCACAAATACATCAAACATTATTTATTATCTTTTTACACATTACTCTTATGTCTGGAAATGGTCACATATGCTATTGCTCCCATCATCATCTTGCTTATCCTTTTGTCATTTTTCTTGTGTGTAGCATAACAGAATTATCATGATGACAAACCTCAGATTAACACATCAAAGAGGGCCTGAAGTGGCTCATAAACAAAAATGTTGTCTGTCCCCCTGTCGCCTATGTCTCTGACTCCTTCCCCTTCTGTGTTATCAGTCTTTGTCCTCAGTATCTGTGTGATGCCAAGGAGCAAGCAGCAATGGTAACTGACAGCAAATGATATTTCATGTCTTATAGTCTGCTGCCCCACATGTTACTGTGCTTGGCCTTGTTGTGCTATGAAAAGAAAGCCTGATAGCACTATGACGTGACAGTTGTTATCACATGTTAAACAGCCTTCAGAGTTGAATGGACACCAAATGGGATGTTTCAGTTGTAATTACTGTTATGAAGTATGCCACACACAAACTCCACTGCTTCATACTGTTTCTATAGACCCTTCAAAGTTGTGTGTTTTAGCACCTGACATTTACCTTGTTTTGTGTTATGACCAGGTAATGATCATGTCTACAGACTGCCGATGCAGATTGATGGGTGTTTGAATCCAGCATCAGGTCTAAAATAATGTACATTATCATCAATTATTACATTTTGCCCTATCAAATTATGCATACATATGTTAATCCACCAACAGTACCCTGCTTGGTCCTTTGTGTGTTTCACAGTCATCACAAACCTGCTCATACCTTACCAGCAATAAGTGCAAGACTTCTTGTCAAATCAAGGATTTATGTAGTGATACCACACAATACTACATGCAATTTAAAATACTGCTCCTTTACACCCAGTAGGTGTTGTGATTAAAGCTTTAGCATTACCATGCATTTACTAAACAATTTTAAGTCTGACATAGTTGTATGTTATCATGTAGTGACTTTAGTAGTCAATGATGTCTTAGAAACAAATACAAGATTGGGAGGGTGGTCTAATGGTTAAGGTGTTTGCCTTGCAAGCACAAGGTGCAGGGTTTGAGTCTCACAAGGGATAATTGGCTAGGCTTAAAATGGCTCGCAAGGGCAGTTAGCTTAGTATTAATCTATGAACCTATGAACATAAGGAACAGTACAACATGCCTTAAACAATAACATGATCATGAGCTGAAAAGTCAGGAATGTTTGCTTGTTATTCTACTTTTTGAAAATTGTGATTGTAATCCATCCTTGACATGGTTGATACACCATAATGTGCAACAATGACATCTCACTCATGCTACCACAATGCCCATAAATGAAGGGCTATATAACTTATTTAAGCAGCATGTTGTTACTTGTGATCAACACTTTGCTGTTTTGTTTGCCTGTCAAAACACATTCCTTTTTACCCATAGATGTGATATACACTATTGCTCTGCAACACACTGATGATGATATCCTTTCAAATGTTCACTAAGTCATATTTGTAATCAGACTTCTCGTGTGGTGCTTGTGGATGACACAATGTACATTAGATTGTGTAACTGCATAGGTAAGTCTTTAAATCCAGCAGTGAGTAAATATTATGAGTGTATGTGTCTCTAGTACTAAGTAGAAATGGCTTCAACCGCAGATCACATGTGTACACATCTACTCAAGAGAGACATTTATAAGGGAAGAGGGCCCTCACCATTTTCTTCCCCTTTTAACACAAATAATTATTCTGCAACACACTGACAATGTCATCCTTTCAAATGTGTACTATCTCACTCTTGAAGTCAGACATCTCTTGTGGTGCTTGTGGTTCATATACTGTTATAGATTGTGCAACTAGAAAGGTAAGTGGTTCAAATTTGACAGTAACTGACCAGTGTGTGTGTGTGTGTGTGTGTGTGTGTGTGTGTGTGTTTCTAGTGCTAGGTAAGAATGGCTTTACCCACAGATTTGGTGTGTAGCTTTACAGTGGGTGAGGGCTGTCCCACCACATTCACTTTTTAGCACACACATCAACTTTGCCAAAAAGGTTGATATCATCATTTTAAATGCCCTCTATCCACACTTGTAGTCCAACTTCTTATTTGCTGTGTGAAATATAATGCAAGCAATGTCCTCTAGCTTGTGATCTTAGACAGGCAGGCAGTTCTAATGCATAGAGTCACAGAGTCAGTTGTATCACAGTATGGAGTTAGGAATACTATCACCCACAGATCTGATCTGTAAATGTAGAGCTGGAGAGGGCTGTCCACTACATTCTGTCTCTTTTTGTCCAGACAACTGCCTTGGTAAACACTAATGCAGCCATTTATTAAAATGTGCTTTATCTCATCCTTGTAGCAAGACTTGTACTGTAGCACCAGGAAATAATACAGTGTTCTCTAGCTTGTGGACTTTAGGTAGGCAGAAGTTTGAATCTGGCATTGTGTAAATATTGTTGAGTATGCATGCTTCTACAGTCACAGGGATGACTGGATTATCCAATGTATGTGGTCATGCACACTTAAACTCATGCATGATACTGGCACATACAGACAACTCCCACCACTCTTTCAATCAATTTTAAGCCATATATATACTTTGCAACACAATTATGTCCTGCCTTCAAATATGTTGTCTCACGGCTGTATTAAGACTTCTCCTGTGCTACATGTGGTTGATGCAATATCTTCTTGCCTGTGCGCTTAGGTAGGTGTTTGAACCTGACAGTGACTCAGTACTTTGAGTGTGCTAGAGATGAATGATGTCCACCAAAGTTCTGGTGTTTAGAATTACAGTGGGAGACAGCACAGTGTTGATGGAATGTTTTCAGATATGTTCTATCTCACACTTGTGTTAAGACTTTGTCTGTTGTGAGAGGGATTAATACACACTTCTCTGGATTGTTGACTTATATAGGCAGCTGTTGAAATCCAGCAAAAGACAACTACTTTGCATTACAATGATGATGCCATGTGTTCAATTATGCTCTGTCTTACATTTGTGCTAAGGCCTCACTTGTGACGTGTATAGCAAACACAATTCTCTAGACTATAGACTTTCATAGGCTACTGTTCAAATCCAGTAAAAGGCAACATAATGTAAGTATAGTGGCATGAAATGGTGTCACATCCTACACTGCAGTGAAATCTTTCTATCCCTTCTAGGCCTTTCAACACATTGATGATTTCTTGCCACTCAAATTGGTGGTTGGTAATCCTCATGATGAGATGTCTCCAGTGGTGAATGCAGTTAACACTAACTTCTATAGCATGTGTATTTAGACAGGCATTGGTTCAAATCTGGCAATGTGTATGTGTAAAACAATATTGATGGACAAAGTTGGCTTATCCAACAAATGATAATATCCCTAACTCACACCTGTGTGAACACTAACATGGCTAAATCCATTTGATCCCTCAGAAGAATTTTAGTGGCTCCATGACCATCAAAGACCTTTCTTAGTTAACACCTTAAGATGTGTCCTTTCTGATATCCAGACATTGCAATTGCCTGTGGCAGAAGCAGTTAACATACAGTTCTGTAGAGTGTGGAGTATGGTAGGCAGGGGTTTGAATCTAGTAAGGTATGTCTGTCAGACATTGTGACAGACAGGAGTGGTTTAGCCCAAAGAATGATGATATGGCACAGTAACGTGACCACATGTTTGAGGGCTCAGACTCTGTTAGGGGAGCCATAACCATTCCAAAATGATAATGGTGTAATCCTTTCAAGTGTGTTTTTCAAGACACATCAGATATGCTTCTTTCTGGGGTGTCCATTGTTGATAAACATCTGTTTGAAGTCTGACCTCAGGCATATGTTCAAGTTTGGTAAGGTGTAACTGCTGAGTACATCAGACAGTGCTTACAGGCATTATTTCATCTGTCCATCCTCAACGCCCTTTTCCCATTTTGCACATGGGGTTAGGGTGTCCTATATTCCATGACTTAATGAAAGCAATTACATATACCTTTCATTATTTTGTTCACAATATAAGTATTTAAAGGCATTAATGGCTTATTCATTAGTTATTGATGTGTTTCATGCTGCAAGGTTGTGACAAAGCATGAGTGGACCTATGTTATGACACTTGCTTGTGGCTTTGTGATGTATAGTTGATTTTATTGCAGTCATTCCTTTACTTACGTATGAGTATGCCCAGTATAATGAATAATAAGTTGCATGCCATCTATCAAATAGACCATTAAGTAATCAATATTATGAGATGTTTCTTGTTAGTTCCGCTGCTTTCTCAAAACATAATCGAATTAGACTTTGTAAGGTTGGTTTTGCCAATGTCAGCTCAGTGGAGTTAATACACGTGGAGGATGACAATAATTGTTACAGGCCAGTCTACAGTTGTTTTATGTGAAATGTACATTTTCAGCACTTCACTTACTAAAAAATGTTAATGTTTCACCTGTTTGTGATTTATGTTACTGCACTGTCATACAGGTAGTACTGATTTGTTCAACAAGGCTCATTTCAGGACAGCATGTGATGTACAGCATGATGCTATACTGCATTCAAAGATGTAATTTAATAGAAGTTTGTATTTCAACATACATGGTGTGGCAGTTGCAGCAGGAAGGACACATGTAATATGATTGATTACATTCACACAAGTGTATTATAGTCAAATAATTATAACAAAACAGGTGATACACTTCCCCCGTAGCTGTTATCATTATATATTACTGCTGGCATGTAATGTCTGGGCTACATCATCTGTGGGCTAACTATCCAATTGTGGTCCTTTTATCACACATACATATATGCATAGGGATATAGTAAAACCAAAAAAGTCCCAGGCAGAAGGCACAGAAGGTAAACTTCTATAAAATAGCAAAATTAAAACCATAACAAACTTTTTATTAACAAAGGTGAGCACTTTTGCAGAGAAACCCACTGCTTCTTCAGACAACCAAAGATCAAATAAGACATACTTAAATACAAAACATTTAAAAACAACAGCCAATAAAAAGCTTGCCTAAACCATTTATCAATTAGTGCAAGATTTAAAGGAGCAACTATTTCTGTCATGAACTCCCTTTCATACTGGGTTCACCAACTGTGAACATCCGAGAAATGAACTGAAGCGCAAGGAGCCACCAGGGACAGGACAGGTGTGAACTATCAAGAAAATGTGGGGCCTGAGTGACGGGAACTAATCTGGAATATTTCTAGGTATGCTCTTCAACCAGCTGAGTATTCCTTATTGGCAAAAGGGCTGGAGTTTATACCCACTAGTAAAACTGACATTAGTAGCTGTATAATTAAATTGAGACTGTTTACATGAAACGTAGCCCTAAAGTTGATGTTAATGACCAGTTGAATGCTCCTAGAATGCAATTTAAGAAACCTAGCAGTTTTGTGCCAAGTCTGCCGAATAATATTGAAGTGTTTTTGCAAGTGTGTGAGAAGGAGATCTATGACAAGTTAGATCTTGGTCATGTGATGTCTTATTCTGGCAATCTTTCTAAAATGGAGCAACAGGCATTTATTGATTTAAAATCTAACAGAGACATAGTTATCTGCCCAGTGGACAAGGGAGGACCGGCGATTGTGTTTGACTAACTATTACTACACAACTATGTCTGATATGTTATCTGATGTTGCTGTATACAAGGCTGTGAATATCAATGTTGTACCCCAAATACAAGCACGTATTTTAAATGCTTTAAGTGAAAATTTTTGTATGGGCCTAATAACATAGACACTGTATGAGTATTTTATAATTGAACAACCTTTAGTAGCCCAGCTACACGGTCTACTTAAGATACATAAAAATCCGGCCAGGCCTAATTTTAGACCGATTGTTGCTGGAGGTGGATAGCTCACTGAGCCTATTTCAATTTTCTTGGACTCACAACTACGAAAGGTGTTCAATGATTCCTCTGTGGTTCTTAAGGACACTGAGCATTTTCTATGAGATTTTTATGAAGCTATGCACAGTATTGATGTGAATAAGACTGATTATTTAGTAACTTTAGATGTAGTTTCTTTATTCACTTGTATTCCGAACCAGGAGGGGATTAGTATGGTTAAAGCAGTTCTTCTTAGATCCAATAACTTTTCTTCTAGCCATGTTGATTTGTTATGTATGCTATTATAATTAGTTCTTGAAAACAAAATTTTCTTTTTTGACAATCAGTGTTATTGGCAGGTATCAGGGGTAGCAATGGGCACTAGTTGTGCCAATATGTATACCAACCTTGTTATGGTTGAATGGGAACAACATTTCATTATAGACAAGTATAATAGTAGCATATGTTTTTATCGTTGATTTGTAGACGATCTGTTTATTGCATGGCATAGCAGCGAAGACAAGCTACAAAGGTTTTTTTCAAGAAATTAACTGTAGTAATGGGTTTTCTTCATTTTACTATGAATTATTCCTGACTTACCATTAGTTATTTGGATGTCACTGTTTTTAGAAAAGAGACCAGTTTTTGTACCAAGTTACATAGAAAAGAATGCTATGTTCCATCTTTTCTACACAGGGATAGTATCCACCCCCAATATGTATTTTCTAACATCCTCATAGGCCAGGCTATGCAAGTATCTCGCTTATCTGGTGATGAAGAGGATTTTATTTTGGAAATGGGTTATTTGAGAGCAGCATTTGAATCAAGGGGTTATAAACAAAAGTAAATATATAAGGCTCACTGTAAAGTGTTAAATGAGCGGAGTGGTCGGGCGAGGCCCTACTTCTCAGAGAGAGTGGTGTACCCATATAAATCTAGCACTGTGTCTCCTGTGGTTCCTGTTGTGTTGTCATACACTCAGGATGTTGGAATTATACAAGACATTTTGGTGAGGAAATGGCCCATTATGCAGGATGATGACAGGATCTCAGCACTGGTTGGACCCCAACCCAAATTTGTTTTCAGAAACAGAATGAATCTGAAGCAGCACTGGTGCTTCTCTAGAAGGAGTCTTACTGATGTAACCTGGAGAGGAACCCTTAAGTGTGGTGCTTGTGCCTACTGTGTTAATATAGATGAGTCCAAATTTTTTAAGCATCCCGAGACCGGTAGGCTATGGCAGCTGAGAGTCACTGCTGACTGTAATACCAAACATCTGGTTTATGCGGCACATTGTGTTATTTGCTTCAGATTCTGCGTTGGTAAAACCAACCGTAAATTGAGGGAAAGAGTGAGAGATCACCTTTATTGCACTAAGAAAGGTCTTGACTTTAGTGCACTAGCCAAGCATATGATTCAAGAAGGTAGCAATCATACCTTCCTTTTTCAGGTTTTACATGTTGTTGAGACTAATATGAGGTTGGGGGACATTATTATTAAAACTGAGAATATTGAATTACAATGGATCTTACGGCTGGGCTCACATAGAGGTCTTGGGCTCAATGATCGTGTTCCACTTAAACCTGTACTGAGGGCCAAGAAACTTAAGTAAGGAAGTTCATGACAGGAATGGTTGCTCCTTTAAATCTTGCACTAATTGATAAATGGTTTAGGCAAGATTTTTATTGGCTGTTGTTTTTAGATGTTTTGCATTTAAATATGCATTATTTGATCTTTGGTTGTCTGAAGAAGCAGTGGGTTTCATTGCGAAAGCACTCAACTTTGTTAATAAAAAGTTTTTTATGGTTTTAATTTTGTTGTTTTATAGACGTTTGCCTTCGGTGCCTTCTGCCTGGGACTTTTTAGGTTTTACTGCATTACGTGTTTAAGCTCACACTTTCTGGGGTTGTTCCGTGATGCATAGGGATATACTGACATTCCTACACACACACACACAGACCAGTTGTCAAGGGAATGACTACATGAGTTTTGCCTTAATTTATCTGCATGTTAATATATGTAATATGACCATGCCCATCATTTTACAAATATATACATCTCACATCTGTTATAGTTAGACAACTGTAGTTATGGATTGCAGTACAGTATTCTCTTGATATGTTGGTCAGTGTGACAGTTCTGTAACTGTGTCAAGTCCTTCTGAATTGCAGTAGATAAATACGCAGCATGTATGAGCAGTCACACTTTCTACCATTCACAATGTGCACATTGGTACCACAGATTATTACATCCAGAATTAATCCTGTTATTGGAAGGATTTTACAGGTATGCATGATTCTTCTCTGTATGTCCCCATTGTTGAATGTGTATACATTGGCATTGCAACTTCATTAATGTTTCCTTCATAAGTATAAGGCAATGGAAGGGTTAAAATTATTTAACCTGTATGTATGTTCAAACATCAATCATGTTTATGTAAATTATTTCCTTTGATCCCTTTCCCAGTATACATGACAGTGTGTAGTTCCATAAACCTGCACTAAGGGTGTAACTAGGCATACTGACAGTACTCAGGTCAGTAAATGTTTTTCTGAGCATCTTTCAAAAATGTAATAGTGTGAGGCATGGCCAGGATGCCAAGCAGTTAACAGCATAAACATTTTGATCTGCCTCTGTTAATTTTTTTACAGGATTTTTTTTTAATTTTTCACAAAAAATAATCTTAAAAACAAAAACTTTTATAATAAGAAATAGAAAGTGAAGAAAATTCAGCAAAAAAACAGAGTTTTATAGACTTTCTATTAATTTAATCCTGTCAGAAGTTCATCTAAATAAGTACAATTATGAGTCACATTAAAGCTTTCTCAAAGGAAAATGGAATGAAGACAGAACTACAGACTCTTGTTGCCAGTACGCAGGAGACATCAGTCAAAATAGACAACCTAGAGAACAAAATTGATACTATAAAACAGGAAAATAATATACAAATTGAATTAGTGAATGAAATAACTAAAAACATTCAGATCAAATCACATCTATAGAGGAATCCCTGAATAATGTGGAAGGCAGATTAAATGGAAATGAAAGCCAAGTGGAGTTCCTGCTGAAACAAATATTCTCTGGAACAAAATAAATGAACTTGAAAGCAGGTCCAGAAGAAACAAAATAAGAATATATGGTGTACCTGAAAAAGAAGAAGGAACTAACATGATAAATTCCTGGATACTTGGTTATCAAAAGTCCTGAATCTGTCTGAGGTGCTTTCTTTCAGAATAGAAAGAGCACATAGATCTCTTTCAAATAACACAGCAACAAGAAACTCATCTACACTGAGATGTATAATTGCTAGGTTTCTTTCTACACTGGATAAGGATTAGATATTGAAAACAGTGTTGGTAAAACAATCAGATTTGACAATGACTACACTTCTACAGTAATGTCTTAAAGGAAAGCCTGTGTACCATTAGTTAAGAGTCTTAAGAAAGTAAACATCAAGGCTCAAATCCTGTTTCCTGCAAGAGTAAAAATGTTTTTATCTGAAAGACAAAAGACATTTAACTCACTGGATGAAGTACTGGACTATGCTCAGAAAAATAAACTCCTAGATAAACAAGAAGAAATGGACTAGTCCTTAATAAGTTTAAAAAGACGTGTCTAAAACTGGATGGTCAACAAAGGGAAATAGCAAAAAATTTAAAGAAAAGTAATAATGAACCTTTTCTTTTCTGTTGCACCTGTTCTTATTGTTTCTAATACTGTCAAGCACAATATACAAAAACAAATACACTAGATAAACAAGAAGAAATGGACTAGTCCTTAATAAGTTTAAAAAGATGTGTCTAAAACTGGATGGTCAACAAAGGGAAATAGCAAAAAATTTAAAGAAAAGTAATAATGAACCTTTTCTTTTCTGTTGCACCTGTTCTTATTGTTTCTAATACTGTCAAGCACAATATACAAAAACAAATACACTGCTTCAGTTGTCACTGACAATATTTTTAAGGTAAAACCTTTACATTTATCTAAGTTGATGAAATAACAGTTTAAACAGATATAATGGCAATCACTACAGTTTTATGTGTCTTCATAGTAAATTAGTACTTACTAGAATTTTATAGCAAAGTAAAATGTATGTCTTATATTTTCAGAGATATTCATTTAAGCATGGCAGAGTAAAAAAAAATAGATATTAATTTAAATATCAGCATGTTAAGATGTTTTCAACTTTTTGAAGAACAATGCAGGTAGCAGTGACCTTTACATTAGACATGAAACAGTGACTGAATGGGTGATGTGGTGTGGCCACTACTAAGTAGTGTGGCTCTTTTTCTATTTTCCTTTTACTGAACAAATATGTCACTAATGTGGATTTTTATTGTTTAAAATTGATATATAAGTATTTTAATATGTTCTGTGGTAGTTCAGTGAATATTTAGTTGCTTATATAGTCTTTATGAATCTTTCCTTTTGTTTGTTGGCAATTTCAAAAGCTTAGTTCACAGACTAGTAGTTGCAAGCATTTTTACAGTTAAACATAATCTTCTAGCAACATTTACCACCATTAAAGAAAAAAAATTTTACCTGTCCCATGGTATAAAATGGAGTCGTGAGCTATATTACATAAAGAAAGAGAAGCTGCGACTCTATGAACAAATGTAAGCACCAGAAAGCCGAGGATGACCTCTGACCTTAAAATGGCAGTTTCTAAATGGACCGCTGCAATGGGATGATGAGAAATGGCTTTATAGTAAGATAACACTACTATTTAATGAAATACTGCTAATTTAATTGTAATATTTATATTGTAGTAATAGAGTCTATATCACATCATCAAATCTCACATCAGCGAATGGCTCTTCATCGAACAACTAATCATTGAAGCCACTAATCAGTGAACAAACTTTTCAGGGAAATGTGCCCTAAGGTAAACTGACAGTAGTCATACCTTTCAACTATACAGGTTTTTGCAGAAGGTCCAGATTTTGCTGTCATATTTTGGTCAGTTTTTTCACAAACTTGTGGTTTTTTAGCAAATTAATGGCAAATCATTAAAAACTGAAATTAGAAAATAATGACAGAAATTTGCGATTTAGACTTCGTATCCTTCAGAAAATTCATGCTAATGCAAAACCTGCTATTCAATCAACTTTCTAAGTTTATAAGAGCAATATTTAAAAAGTGCCCCTATTTTTGAGCCTTTGTCCCACTTTTATTTATGGCTTTGTCCAGATTTCTTTCTCTAAGAGGTTGAGAAGTATGATGGTAGTCCACCCAACAAAACCAGAAAATGCAACACCAATGCAGCTGGGGGGGCTACACCCCCCCCACACCCCCTAACTAAATATACCAACTCCAAGATCACAGTACAGTGGGGAAAAGGGCAAATTCCAATTGGTGGCCAACCATCAGTTTGCCCTAGGAAACATTTCACTGAAAGTTTCATCCTCTGATTAGTGGCTTTGATGATTAGTTGTTAGATGAAGAGCCATTTGCTGATGTGAGATTTGATGATGTGTTATAAACCCATAGTAATATAATAAAGAGAATTTAAACTAAAGAAAGCCATTCAAGTGTATAAATCACTAGAAGATAACAAAGAATGGTGGAAATATCTAAGTATTGCTGTACTAAGGTGTACTAAGCATATTTAAAGGGAAACACACGTTTAAACAAAAATAAGACAAGATGCAATATTATTCTGCCAATATTCCTTTTCCTTTAGGATAATATTAGTTGTGTTTAATATAAGTAATAAAGATATCTTAATTATATGTGAAATATTGTTAAAGTATACAATTATCAGAAGCTATGCTTACAATTATAGATGTAATTGAAGCAACATAGTATCTAATTTAAAGGCAATGTATATTAATAGCAATACTAAAAAGAAAATAATTACACATTGATCCATGAAAGTTCTCAAAATGAATGTTTATAATAACTTAGTGTTCCGATGTGATGTCATACATATCTTAAAACTAATATCTTTCTTAGTTATACTTTATAGTGAATGCTGATACTGTGTTACAAGGAAATAACATGTTAACTGAATTACAACCTAAATTAGATGATAGTATGCTGTTACCAGACATATACACATAATTTGAGTAGGATGATAAATTCAAAATGGTAATGCATGCCATCGACCTTATTTGAAAATATAAACATGAAAATAAAATGATAATCCATATATAAATTAATATTTGGTTTATGGATTAGGTGGACAACATTAATGAAATAAGGTTTAAGTGGCAGCTGTCTGGTAGAATTATAGGATGAACATGATCTATATACATATTAAGGAAGAGAGGAAACAAATTAATGGATCTGAAACACTTGAAATGATTCAGCACATTGGTTAATTAAGCAATAACCCACGTCTCGGTGTGGGTAATGCTAGATTTACCCATGGTTGGTGTGGTTTGGTCACAAGGGCGAAGCCCGGATGGCCAAACAAAGACAACCGTGGGTAAATCCAGCATTACTCACACCCAGAAGTGGGTTATTGCTATTATACAATGACATTATTTAAGAAAAAAAATACTTACTTTTTTCAAATAATGGTATTGTATAATGCCTCCGTGCTACCCTTCCACAGCTGTCTGGTATTCTGTGGCAGTTCTGATGTACTGCGCATGTGTATGCTTATGCAGTACATCAGAGCTGTGGGTAGAAGCAACGGAGAAAGCAAGATCTCCGTTGCTTTTTACAAAGTGTCTCGCTATGTTAAAGGAGTTTAACATAGTGAGACAGCTTTAAAAAAAGCAACGGAGAAAGGAAGATCTCCGTTACTTTTTTAAAGCTGTCTTGCTATGTTAAACTCCTTTAACATAGCGAGACAGTTTCTAAAAAGCAAGTAAAAAAAAAAAAAAAAAAAAAAAAAAGCCATACTAATGGAAAAAGTCCGGGCGACCGGACCTTTTTCCATTAGTATAAGTCTGATTTACAATGTGCACGCTGACCAATCAGCATGCACATTTTGGAATATGAATGGAGGGGTCGTTGTATAATTATTTAATATAAATACTTTGCATTATACGTTCTTCAGTGAATTGTGGATTTATAAAAGTTTTTGTGTAAGCAGTTAGATACGAATTATTAGCAGTAGGAAGTGGCATGAAATATAAGTTATTAAACAGATATTGTTAGAAGTAAAAGCAGAAGAATAGCTAGAACGTTTTAAAGGAATGATAGAGGGTGGTTTGAATGATTATGTCATCAAACCAGGAATGATACATTCCATGGTAGGGATTGTAATTATTTTTATCATATTATTGTTAAATGGGTATATGATTTATCCATAACAGAAAATCTTGATTTTAAATACAGTAAAACATATCAAAGTCTTTATTTAATTTTGCTAGACTCACTACACTTTAGAAATGACTATACATAAGTGTATTTCATTGAATGTGAATTGTTTAAACAATCCTATGAAGAGAGGGAGATTATTTAAATATATTAAAATTAATAAAGCAAATATAGTTTTTCCTGCAAGACACACATTTATTAAAAAATATATAGACAAACTGAATTGTAAATAACATTCGATAGTTGTAGATTCACATTACAGACTTAAAAGGAGAGGCATTATAATACTCTGGGGAAAAAAAATCACTGACTATAACTAAAATAATTGATTTTTATACTGATAAAAGTGATATAATGGGGTTAGTTGTCCTTGAAACTGCTAAAAAAGTCTACCCTTTTGTTAATATATATTGGATCCCTGGAACTGGTTCCAAAGTAGCAAAAAAATATCTAGATATTATAGCATTACTTGTGGAAGGTGAAATCCTTTTGGCTGGAGATTTTAATTACATGCTATCAGAAAAGGATACCACAAAGGATAAGAAATCTAAAATAACAGTTACTGCTAAACAACTAAATAATTTTACATGCATAATGCATCTTAGAGATATCCAAGAATTGAAATTGACAAATCCATTCATCTATACTTACTATTCATATAGATTTGGCACCCAAACAAATATTGATAATGTTTTTGTACCCAATGGGCTATACTTGAAAGTTGATGAAGTATCAATAACATCTTGTTCTTTATCTGACTATAACAGCATTGCTTTTAAAATCAATTTAAAGCCCAAAGAATTAATATTTTGGCAAAGAATACTGGCATATATCATTAAAATTAAAAAATATACAGAATGATTTCTAAAGGAATTTATTTATTTTATTTTATTTATTTAACATTTGTTGACCGGGCTAGTCTAGCTGAATATATGTCCATTTTCAGTAGAAGCCCGGGGAGAAAAAGCTCCACAAAGAACAGACAAAATTCAAAATCAAATTACAGTTACAAAAGCATTAAACTTCAGTTATAGATACATTAAAGTTTAGTTAAGATAAAATAGAGATAAAATACACCACGTCCCCTATTTTCAAGTTTGAGGTTTTTTTTTTTTCATAGAGGGAAAGTACCAAGAAGGAAGAGGGAAATTCCTAGAGTAGGGTCTAAGTAAGGAGTTGGAAAAGAAACAAGTTATAGAAGAGAATAAAATCTGGAATAGGAGAGAGTAGTAAAATGGAAGTTGTGCTTCAAGTAGAGCAGGAAGCAGGTGGGATATTTGTTAAGTCTAGCTGGGTAAACTAAGTCCAACTTTCAGGTAGTGACCTTTAAAGTGTCAATGATATAAGGTGGACTAGCTTAGGAAAAGTTACATGATGATGAAACAGGAGGAGAAAGTATTAGTCAGGGTTGCTACAGGGACAGAGCCAGTGGCTAGCAAGATAAAGTTTAAGTTTCTTTTTGAAACGTGAAGCAGAGGAAATACAAGTGAGGTTACCAGGAAGTGGGTTCCAGCTTTTTCACACTGTATAAGAGAAAAGGGAATCTCCTGCTTTATTGTTGGATTTATGTGTAGATACTAATAGTTTATTAGATGAACGAAGGTTAGAAAGATTTTTATATGGACTGATGAGATTTGTAAGAACTGGTGTTTTATCTGGATAATAAAGGAATTTTGGGGAAATAATTAGTTGCTGAAATAAAAACTGATTGTGCAGTTCAAGCCAACCGAGTTGTTTTAAATTTAGGCAGTGGTGTGTTCTAAATGGGGATCCGGTAGCAAATCTGGCTATACTGTTATAGGAGATTGTCAACTTGTTGAGGTTAGTTTTAGAGAGATTAGTGTATATAGGTGAGGCATAGAAGAAAGTAGAGATAAGGTGGGTGTGGGCAATGGTAGTTCTGGCTGTAGGAGTGAGGAAGGGCTTGATTTTGTAGAGGGAGCCAAGTTTTTGGTTTACCAATTTTATTGTGGTATTAATATGAGTATCATAGTTAAGGCTGTGGTCAATAGTAACCCCTAAAAGTTTGGTTGTTGTGTCAGGAGATATGACTGTGCCATTTTTGTATTTTATCGAGAAGTGAAGTGGGGTAGATTTTTGTGTCAGAGTAAATAGCAGTAATTTAGTATTTTTAGGGTTGAGGAGGAGACATCACTGTAAAAAACACTCTTCTACAAGCTCAAAGACATTTTGAGTGAGGGTCTGTAGTTCAGATGAGCTTGTAGCTGAGGATATTAAAGTGGAATCATCAGCATATTGTATGATTACAGCTTGGGGGATACTAGTAGCAAGATCGTTGATAAAGATGGAGAATAGAAGAGGGCCTAAAATAGATCCTTGGGGTACACCAAGGGAGACAGGAAGAGGGGTGGATAGAGTGTTTTCCGAGAGCACTGCCTGTTTCCTATTATCTAAGTAAGTCTTGAAGCACTGTAGTGCTTGAGTGTCAAGTGAGAGTGAGTTCAGAAGATTCAAAAGTATATGATGACTAACCATGTCGAATGCTTTGGAAAGATCAATAAAGACAGCAGATGACAGGAGGTTATTGTTATATTTTTTGTTGATGTGATAAGTAAATGAAAAGAGGGCAGTAGTAGTGCTATGGAAGGGACGAAAGCCATACTGAGAGCGAGCTAATAGGCCATTTAGGTGAAGGTGGTCAAGTAGTTGGTGGTGGATGCATTTTTCCATGATTTTAACTATGGGAGAGAGTAGGGCAATTGGACAAAAGTTGGAAAGTTCTGTTGAGTTGCCACCCTTATGAAGGGGGATAATATGTGAGATTTTCCAGATGGCTGGGATGGTACCTTCTTTTATGGTTCTGTTAATTAGGATTGAGATAGGGTAAGCAATAACTTTGGCTGCAATTTGAAGATACTGAGCAGGTAGAAGGTCCGCTGAGGGGGTAGAGGGTTTGAATTTTTGTAGTAGGGTACAGATGAGGGATGTAGGGACAGGTTGGAATTGGAAAGTGGGTGGAGAGGTAAAGGAGGAGGGGGGTGGATTAGTGGATACAGGAGGTAGTGAGTTGGCAAGAGACTGGATAGCTTCAGTAAAGAAGTTGTTGAAGGAGTCAGCAATTTGTTTGGGAGTGTCTTGGGTGATACCAGAAGGGGTGGGTGTCTTAGAGCTGCCTGGATGAAGGAGTGTATTGATCCCTGACCAGAATTACTTTGGGCTTTGGTGGTTGTTTTGCTGGAGTTGAAAGAAGACATTTTTTTGTCTAATAGTATAGATGCTTTAGTAGAGTTTCTAAGCTGTTTAAATTTTATATGATCAGATGGGTCCTTAAAAGCACGCCATCTTGACCATAATTTGTTTCTCAGCAACATTTTATGTTTAGTTTCTTTTGTAAGCCAAGGTGCAATTTTGGTCCTCTTCCCAAGGGTATGGGAAGGGGCATGGAAGTTGAGGATTTCAAGGACCTTAGAATTGAAATAGGCCACTGCTTCCTCCAGATGAAGGTGTTTTAAGGGTGACCAGTTGCATAGACTTAGTTCCTTTTGGAAATGTTCAGGATTAAAATGTTTATTGGAGCGAGTGGTTCTGAAGGTTATAGGTCTGGGTGAATTGGTCTTTTGTCGAATTAAATAAGTTAAAGAGTGATCACTCATGTCTTCGGGGGGGATGCCTACCATGTAGTTAGGGGAGAGAGTATTTATAAGGATCCAATCAAGGATGGATTCTTTGTTGGTGGGTTTATGGATGCGAGTGGGTGAGGAAACAATTTGAGAGAAGCCATGTAGGTTTATGTGGTTAGAAGGGATATCAGTATTCCAGGTATTCCAGTCAATATTAAAGTCACCGAGGACAATGGTTTCTTGAGGATAGTTAGTGGACAACCAGCTGAGGATATTTTCAAGGGGGTTGATGTTATTACCTGGAGGAAGATAAGAGCATAGAATATAGATGGACTTACAAGTATTTAGTTGTAGTGTGGTGAAAAGAATTTCAGAGTTGGTATCTGATGGAAGACAAGTGTCTAATAGTGTAAGTTGGAGCCCTGTTTTATATATTAAGGCTATGCCCCCTCACTTCTTGTTAGGGTGATCCACTCTTAAAATACTATATTCAGGAGGGGTGATTTCACGGTCCTGTGTATGTGGTTTTAGCCATGTCTCTGTAAGGCATAAAATGTCAAAGTTGTGTAACTCAAGTAGGGCATGAAGCTGAGTTATTTTATTGTTAATACTACATATATTTAAGTGAGATAATAAGAGGGAGTTAGGAGGCTGTGTAGGGATGTGTAAAGATGAGGAAGAAGGACAGGGTGTGTAGGTAGTAGTGTTGTTGGTAGGGCTAGGTTTGGGATGAACGTCACCATCTCTAAGGAGGTGAAGATGTAATCTGCAGGTGTGAATTAGAGTAAGATTTGGTAAGGTTTGTGGTTTCTTGACTTGGTAGTGTTTGTAGGTAATATGGGTGACTCTGTGATATCTTGGGAGGAAATAGTTGGTTGTATATGTTATGTTTATGTGTTTCAGGGTAGGTGATAGAGCAGGAAGGGATGTTTGTTTTGAGGACTGGTGGAAGTTAGAGCAGTGAAGATGTTCATAGGCAGTTAAGATATAGGGAAGAAAAAGGAAAGGGATAATTGAAAACAGAAGTAGGGGCATAAGGTAAGGAGATATGGGTGAAATAGGCATGGAGCTGAGTGAGTGGGAAGTGAGAAGGTGAGAGTGTATGAATATAGTGGAGGAGTGGTGCGGTAGATAGAAGATGTTGAAGAGGGGTGGAATGTGATTAGCATATGGGGAAGTGGGAATGGATAGAGAGGTATAAGGCTAGGTGTACTGGGGGTGGGTGAGATTTGGGGGTAGGGTAGGGGAGCGGAGTGAGCCCACAGGGTGAATAGAGTGGGAAGAGCCAAGTAAGGAGGAAAAAACAGCCTGTGAAAAACAATCAGTGGAAATGCTGACTGCTAGAGGTAAGTTAAGGTGCAGGTAGGTGAAAGAGGTGATAGATGTAGAGATAGTCTGAGTAGGTTGGGTCAATAGGAGGATAAAGGTGAAAAATGGAAGCTTAAAGTAGGTCTAGGCAGAGATAAGTAAAGTATACAACAGTTACTTTTAATGAAATAAGTAGTTAGGTTTAATGAAATCAGTAGGTAAAACTAGTTTACTGAGTATTTCAAACATGAGGGAGTAGGATAGATTTATAGGGAAGAGGGTGCCATCTAGTGGGTAAACCTGTAGTACAACAATAACTCCTAGAAGGAAAGAAGTAATCTAGTAGTAGGAGAGGCAAATATGGAAGCCAAGTAAAGGCTACGAGAAGGGTAGGGGGGAGGTAAGAAGTAGAAAAGAGTATGGCTGCTGGCTATCCTGGAAAGGTAGGTATTTTAAATAGACCTAGTGTTTGGACAAATATACTGTCCATAAAGCAGCTAACATACTTTCTTGCTTTCTTGAGGGGATGGATTCAGAGGATGGCCTCTATTCCTTATTGTAGGAAAAGGCAGCAGGTACTATTGTTTAGAAGGAATCCTGGTCATCAGATAGGACAGGTTCTAACCCTAATGCAGGACAGGCAGCTTGCCAGGTTTCTTGCTTTCTTGAGGGGATGGATTCAGAGGATGGCCTCTACTCCTTATTGTAGGAAAAGGCAGCAGGTACTATTGTTTAGAAGGAATCCTGGTCATCAGATAGGACAGGTTCTAACCCTAATGCAAGACAGGCAGCTTGCCAGGAATAGGTGTAACCACCGGGCTGCAGGGACACACAGCAGCCAAGAGGAGGCAAGTTTTATATATATATATATATATATATATATATATATATATATATATATATATATATATATATATATATATATATACATATATATATATATATATATATATATATATATATATATATATATATATATACTAATAATAATGGTAAGGTTTCAGATGTTATTTTATGGGACACTTTAAAGGCCTATATTTGTGGTAGAATAAAGAGCTGTTATTTATTAAAAAAAGAAAGAATAGCATAATTAATTAAATGTTAACCAAACACAAAACTCCATGGTGTTCACTACTCAGGGCTAAATAACACTCGGTTTACTAAAAATAAAAATAAAAAAACAGAAGTTGAGTGCTTTCATCCATCCAATGGATTTCATCATAACTATTAAACCACATTACAAATTATTTTTGTATACCTCTTAAGGTGTACCAATAATCCAATTAATTAATTAGACACCTTAACATCTTAAAGTAGCAAGTCTCATTGGCAAATTCCCTTCCAAATACATACAATATATTATAAAAATACATTATTATAGATCCCTTAAATAGCAACAGACCAAAATATAAAAACACAGTTGTAAAACTTTTTAGGTAAAATGTGACAACAGTATTCTAAAACATCACAATTTTGCTGCCCTCAGTTTCAGTACAGAATTAATTGAAATATGTTCATTCAGACTAGGCTTTTGTGAAGTGCCCAGTCTAAGTTGCCAGAGGAGTTCCTTCTAGTCAATCTTATTTTCCCAAGTGCCTCCTCTAGCATCTTTTGGAACTGTTTCAAGAATACCAAAAGAAGATTTTTTAAAGCCCACACAAGTACAAAAGTTTCTAAATAATGTATTATTTTGGTTAGCCCTTCTTATGTCATATAGATGTTCATAAATTCTTTTAGACAGTTTTCTCTCTGTTTTCCCTGCATAAAATGAATAACACAAGTTACAACTAGCCAAATAATACCAAACCACCCTTATTACAGTCACCTTTTTAAAAATGATATTCATTCAGAAAATATTATTCAGAATAACATCCTCCTTATCAAAAATATTTTGACAGTATTTGCACCTTCCACATTTGATAATATGAATTAAATATCGTTTAGGCAAGAATTGATATCCTAAAAGTAAACTGGAAATCATCTGATAAAAATGCAAATGCTGAACTTAAAACATTAAATCAAAAATACATAGATAATTTAAATCATAAAATATCAATAAACATGGAGAAACTAAAATTACAAACTTACGTTGAAGGTTGGGCGTCGAGCTGGCAACTCGGCACCGTAAAAACCTACTGCCAATCATTAGTGGACCGGAGTTCCACGGTGGCGACCCCTAACCGGGAAAAGCCGAAAGACAAACAACAACAATTGTAAATCCTAAAAATCTACACAGATTAGTGATCAGATCAAAAACATTAAATAATATAACTCATATTAAAGAAATTGAATACCATATAGGCAATAAACTAAACATGGAGAAACTAAAATTACAAATTACGTTGAAGGTTGGGTGTCGAGCTGGCAACTCGGCACTGTAAAAACCTACTGCCAATCATTAGCGGGCCGGAGTTCCACTGTGGTGACCCCTAACCGGAAAAAGCCGAAAGACAAACAACAACAACTGTAAATCCTAAAACTCTACACAGATTAGTGATCAGATCAAAAACATTAAATAATATAACTCATATTAAAGAAATTGAATGCCATATAGGCAATAAACCTAAAAAAGCAATACAGCTAAAAGATATTTTAGAAGCCTTTAGGAGACATTACGAAGAAATCAACAACAGAAACTTATCATTAGATAATAGCAATATAACAGATAATTCCTTAAAGGAGAATATAAAACAAAAGGTAACAAAAGAACAAAATGATAGACTAGATAAACCTATAACAATCAGAGAGCTAAAAGAGCAAATAAATAATCTGAAAAAATAATAAGGCTCCTGGTTTAGATGGATTGTTTTAAAAAATATACAAAATAATCCAGGACGATATATTAAATACATTTAATGAAGTTAGAAGTTCATTAAATATCCCACCTTCATGGAAATATTCAGTGATATCTCCTACCCTGAAATGAGATACAGATTCTAAATTATGTACTTCTTATCTTTCTCCCCCAGATTCATAAATGGATATTTTACATGCAGGAACAGTGTAGGAGCTCCTGCACAGAAAATGGCCACTGAGAGATCCAGGAAAGTGCTGTTTATACATGCATGAGCAGCCCTACACTGTTCTAGCATGGAAAACTGGCAAATATGCAAATAATCTCATTTTCTAGTGAAAACCATGCAAATAAGGTGATTTTGTGATCCACCAAGCTCCCAGGTCTCCATGCTAGAACAATGTCAGTGCAGAAATGTATTCAAAAAATAACTGACTACATTTCTGCAACTGACAAAATGGAGACATAACAGCTCATGGGAAAGCATGTATTATGTACATTAGATATGCCAATGGTCAAATATAAGGCCATTGGCATTGAAAAGTGATTAATTATTATGAAAATTAAACTTTTTTTTGACCGATCTCAGACATTTAAGCATAGGGCAGCGGCGCACAAATGGGATAGTGCTGAAAATAAAAACAAAATGAGAAAACTTAATTTTAAGTTAAATCTGCATTTTGCCATTATACTCAATAGCATGCAGAATGTAAACAATACCAGGGAGCACTGGTTGTCAAGGGGAAAGGGTCTGTGTTAGTGCAGTAACTAATGACCTACACACTGGGGTATGCAAATGAGGGGAGTTATGCTGAATCACATATTTCTTCAAAGTGTCAGCTTGTACCTGATCATGTAGGTGCAGCATTACAACAGTGCGAATGTAAGAGCTGAATGACTTCATAAGGGGGTGTGTCATGCTTGTTGTAATCTCATTGGAGCTCTGTGGCCTGTGTTTGCCCTTAGCTAAGCACAGGTAAGGAAGGGGGTGTGTCAGATCCGCCTGATAACTGTGTACATAGCCTAAATTGGTGTGCACACCATGCAGCAGGATTTAAACAAAAAAAATACAAAGAAAAAAAACAAGAGGAAATGGCAGCACTGTTTACATTTGAGCACTGTGTATGTGCGGTATGCCTCAGGGCTTAAATAGGGAGGAACTGGGAAGGGGAAACAGCACTAGGAAGGCAATCAAGGAGAACTAGCATAGCTGGCAGGTGGAATGTATCAGAATCAGCCAATTACATGTGGAGCAGCCCAGCACACTATTCTAAACTATGCAAACACCCTACAGACTGTTTTTTCCCACAAACGCTACATCACCGGTGTACACAGATGGGGGATTTTTAACTGGCAAAACTAACTAAAAATTTTAGAGGCTGCTGCTGCTTTACTCCATCAATATGTGCTAGAGACTGAGGGTGGTTTGGAGGAGAATGCTGACAACCGACCTACAGTGAGGAGGAGGAGAAGAGTGTACAGACCCAGGTTAACCTACCAGGACCAACATGATCTGGAGATAGTAGAGTGCTATAGGGTGGACAGGGACATTCTACAGCAAATCATTGAGCTGTGGTGGCCACACCTCATGCACAGAACTAATAGAGGGGAACCCATCCCAGTGGTTACCAAGGCATGTGTAGGCTTAAGAATACTAGCCACAGGTACCTTCCAAAGATCAATTGGGGATTTCATGGGGGTCTCACAGGCATCAGCATCCAGGGTGCTCCACTAGTTAATGGATGCCATGACACAACATGCCAATGAGCACATATATTTCCCCACCACCCGTGAGGCATTGACCAGACATATGCATCTCTTCCACCATATAGCAGAATACCCTGAGGTAGTTGGTGCTATAGACTGCACGCATATCCACATCAAAGCACCACCCAGTGAGCGGGGTGGGGTCTACATAAACCGCAAGGGCTTCCCTTCCATCAACTGCCAGGTCATGTGCGATGCCCAGGGCATTATCATGAATGTGTGTGCTGGCAGCCCTGGAAGCTATCACGGCTCCCACATCTGGCATTGCTCATAGCTGTATCAAGCGTTTGCCAGGGGGGACATCCCATATGGCCATCTAGTGGGGGATGCTGGCTATGCACTGGAACCATGGCTGATGACACCAATAAGAAATGCGCACACACCTGAACAAGAACACCATAATGAGGCACACGAACAAACCAGGATCATTGTAGAGCATGTGTTTGGAATGCTCAAGTCATGGTTCTCCTGCCTTAACATATCCAGTGGAGCCTTGCAGTACTCGCTAGCTACATGTACACAAATGTACACAATATGATCCTGTGGAAACAGCTGCAGCAGGAACAGCATGGGGCAGGGCCACACAGCCCCCCACCATTGCCAAGGCCAGCACAGGCACAGAGGGACTTGGAGGAGGAACATCCTGAGACTGCCCCTGTATGCAGAAGGAGGCATGCCCAGTATGCCCATGCCTTGGCAAAGAGGCAATGCATAGCACACACGCTGACACTGTAGGCACTCAGGGACTGATACCTCTCTCCGACTTGCACATACAGTAAAAGGGATGCCAAACATGACACTACCTGAGCTTTACCATGTATAGGACGTGTACTATGTGCATTCAACATAGTCAGCCCTCCAGCACTGTCTTCAATACTGGCCCAGCAACAAGGTAAGTCACCCTTCCTATCAATTACTGAATGGAGTAGTATGTTCTCATACTTGTATGTATGATATGGATGCAAGCATGCAAAGGAATTGGGTGGCTGAATGTGACAGCAGCAGACAGCTATATGGGACAGCAGGAAATTCACAACAAATACTGGTGTCAATATACTAGGCAGCACTACACAAGGTGACAACCCCCACCACAGTACATGTGATGGCCCAAAGAACTGTGGGTGTTAATAGGTCACACACATGGATGTCAATGAGAGTCACATATCCACCACCAGCCTCACCCAGCAGAACAGGTATAGATGACCATACAGAAAGGCCTGGCTAAGGCTTCCAAATGATGGCAATGTTGAGCAGCCCCCCACCAGACCTACATGGGCATACTACAACAGGCCTGGCAGTTGCATTCTAGTTCTGAATGGTAAGAAGTCTGAAACTGAAATATATGCCATTAAGACCTAACATGTGTACTCCTGATGTGCCTCCAGTCTGCATGATAGGTCACAATACAATATGAAATGGAAGCCAACAGAGTAACCGAAATACCAATACAGTCATTTCAAATGTTTAAAGTCTGCTGGTGTGTACCCCCCACACAATCCCATGTAGAAATACAGTAACAGATGGCCTGCAGCATTCTCAAATGGCCTACAGTCATCTGGCAAAGGCCCATGCCTCAACCATAGTGCCAATGCACGGAATGTCAGGGGGTCCCAACTAACAACCTAACACAATAAACATCCATATTGGCAACCTATCTACAGATATCCTGTAGAAACAGTTTGCTAGGTGTAGCTGTACCACACAAAACCCTGAATTGGAGTCCAGTCCTCCCTGGAATGAATGCACATACTCAATATAGAAGGTCATACTGGGCAAGATCCTACACTTAGAGAAATGAAGCCCATGTCTCACAACACAGTGGACTACAGATATCGGTTATTCACAGCTATCTGTGCACACACACCAAATTGTACACCACTGATACTTCACACACACACACACACACACACACACACACACACACACACACACTGGATAGAAATACTCACACATATCTAAGGCCAGCATAATATAATATGTCAAACATACACACACAAAGACGTGGGGAAGATAAAGACAGACAGCAACAGACAGAATCTCATTATGAGGCCTTTCCCACCCAGTGAACATCCCAGTGGCCTATATCACATGATGTGCTGATGTCATTCACTTTAGAAATACCTTTGGTTAGCCATCGGTTCTATAGTCTAAGTGGTGCTTGTGATAAGTGTGTAACAATACAGTAGAAATAAGTATCCATGTAGCAGTTGTAATCTCAGTTCTGTCAAATGTAAAGTTGTGTGTGAGTGTGTGTGCGTGTGTGCGTGTGTGCGTGTGTGCGTGTGTGCGTGTGTGCGTGTGTGCGTGTGTGTGTGTGTGTGTGTGTGTGTGTGTGTGTATGTGTGTGTGTGTGTGTGTGTGTGTGTGTGTGTGTGTGTGTTTTTCTAGATGAATGTGGTTGAGGCCATTCACACTAAACTTCCCTTACCCCTGTTTCATCACTGCTGCTGATGTCACTCACCTTCAAAGATACCTTTGGACAGCTCTACAACATGTAAGCTCGGTGGTGTGTGTGATAACTGCGTAATACTATAGTGTAGCAAACTAGTTAGGTAGGAGTTCTAATCCAGGTCCTGGCAACTGTGTAAATGTGAGTGTTTGTGTGAGAGAGAGAGACTGTGTGTGCCATTGTAGATACCTGATTTTGTGGTCATTCACACTTACTACACTTCCATTGCCCCTCCTTTAGCACTGCTGCTGATGTCACTCACTTTCAAAGATACCTTTGCACAGCTCTCCAACATATAAGCTCCATGGCGCTTGTGATAACTGAGTAATACTATAGTGTAGCAAACTAGTTAGATAGGAGTTCTAATACTGGTCCTGGCAACTGTGAAAATGTGTGTGCTTGTGGAAGAGCATATGTGTGTCTTTGTAGAGACCTGAGTTTGTGGTCATTCACAGTTACTACACTTCTTTTAGCACTGCTGCTGATGTCACTCACCTTAGAGGTATGTTTGAAGAATGCTCTACCTATAGTCTCTGTGGCACATGTGATAAATGCGGAACAATGTAGTAGCACTAACTAAATAGATAGGGGTTTGAATCTCATTCCTGGCAAGTGTTTGTGCTTGTACATATGTCTACATATATGTGTCTGTACTTCAAAGATTTTGGCCCCATTTACACCCAGTACACTTCTCAGTGCCTGATTTTAGCAGTCCTGCAGATGTCATTCATCTTAGAAGTATCTGTTGGCAACCCTAAGCCATGTAAGGTCAGTGGTGCATGTGGTAAATGTGTAACATAATGGTCCAAAAAAATAATTAGATAGAGGTTTGAACCTCACTCCTGGCAAATGTAAATGTGTGTGTAGAGTAAAATATTTTCTGGAATCTCTCACCTACTACATCACCCAATGCCTGTATTTACAAGGGCTGATGATGTTCCTCACCTTAGAAGTACCTTGGGACAACATCTATTCTATAAGCTCATGGCGCATGCGATAAATGTGTAACATTGTAGTAGCAATACATAGCTAGGTAGGGGTTTGAAACTCCGTACTGGCAAGTGTGTGTGTGTGTCTGTCATCATTATCCTGTGTGGGGGTTGGTGTGATTGTGCAATAACAGGATCCATTGGGGGTGGATTTTGCTAAATTATTATATTGAGGACCTAGTATATGTCCCAATGTCCACATTACAAGGCCAACTGTTGTCAAACACCGTAGAGGTTGGTGTAGACAATCCACAGCCCTAAATGTCTACTGCCATGTGCAATAACTATGTGACAGTATGGATTAGTGAACAATATAGGCAACCCTTCTAATACTCAGAGACAACTCTCCACCCACGAATCATACACAAACTCACTTGGCTAGGCAACAACCACTATATCAGCAGTTCCCCTGCATATTGCCTCACAGATAGTACCCACAGTGTGAGTGCAGTGGACTACATGCCTGTTGACCACAACAGTGCCACTGACATCAGAAAGTACTTTGATGTGTTACATCTCATGAGTGCGTGTGTTGTCCAACAAGTAAAAGGACATGGCACCCTGTTCCATCCCCTCAGTAGCCCAATCAATGTGTACAGATGCCCTTTTTCCATGTTCCCCACTGGACACCTGCAACAACTGTAGAGTCTGCAAATGTACCCCATAAAGTGAATACCATGCCATATACACATGCCCTGTATGGACAGATGCCAATAACTCCAATGAATACCTGTATCATACTATCGACGTAGGTGCAATCATTACCTCAGTTACATAGCCAGGTCTCACCAAATGAGGTCAGGAATGCTATCAGAAGATACCAATCTGTCCACACAATATGCCCCAGAGACCTCAAGCACACTTCCACATTTCAAAGAACATGCATGTTGCACATGTGCACAGCCCAGACACTGTCCATGTTAAGGAATATAAATCACATACATGTGAAGCAGTGCACATCACTGGCCACCCACAATAGAAATCTGGATGAGTGGATGGAGAATGCAATACCCACCCATGGGGACCAATCCAGTGACTATACTCCTGAGCCACACTGGGGATTATTTTCATGTGGCCTGATGCCAGGGTATTCCCTTGGACTAGCCTTGTACAGTCTTCAGGCCCATTCACCTACTACACACCTATGAAGCAATGAACCTATGGATCTCAGTACTGGCAAGTGTGTGTGTGTGTGTGTGTGTGTGTGTGTGTGTGTGTGTGTGTGTGTGTGTGTGTGTGTGTGTGTGTGTGTGTGTGTGCATGTGTGTGTGTGTGTGTGTGTGTGTGTGTGTGTGTGTGTGTGTGTGTGTGTGTGTGTGTGTGTGTGTGTGTGTGTGTGTGTGTGTGTGTGTGTGTGTGTGTGTGTGTGTGTGTGTGTGTGTGTGTGTGTGAATAGTAATCCAAGTGTGTTTGGTTGATGAATATCCCCTGTGGCTGTGGATATTAGCAATCGGAGGTGTGTCCAAACCACAACATGTACCATTCTCCATTCTACAACAGACAACATATACCTATATACAACCCTCAGCCCTATAACCTGTGAGGCATATGCAGTCACTGTGTTACAGACGGGGGGGTTTCCGTGCATATGCTGTACCCTGCCTGTGACATGGTGGATGTGTTACCACACTGCCATACCCCATGGCCTTGCTGCAGGGCCACATTCTGGTGACACACAGATGCCTAGAATGGAAATAGGACACAACATGTGAGAGCACATTCACTCAGCACTTCACTTGTGGGGGGAGAGAGGGGTAAAGCTGGCACTGAATTTGTTGCCAAGACTGTGGACAATATCTGTTGTCTCAGGATAAGTATTAGCATTGTGCAGTAACTCACAGCACTTGTGTTTAATACTGTGGAGGTTGTTGATGTAACTATCAAAGGCTGTTGTGACTGTCATCAGTGTCTGCTGCATGTCTGCTGTCATAGATGCCTGTAGGGGATTCCATGAGGGATCCAAATTTGTGTTTGAGGCTAATAAGGGAGTTCAACAGTCACCACCTTTCTCTGCAACAGTGTCCTCCTTTTGATGTATGCTTTAGTAATGGCAGGGGACCATCACATTGTCGCACAGTGTTTGGAGAACAGTGTCTAGGTTCTGTTGGCTCTGGCCAGTACCATGCATTCATGTACCTATGTACCTGTTTGTACAGTGCCTGTGAGTATGATTCCACAGTCATGCAGATATTTCCCATTGTCATGGGTGCAGTGAAGACATCCACCCCTGTTTTCATGGTTGCAAAGTCAGCTTTGGAGAGATTTTGCAAGGTGATTATCTTTGTGGGGGGTGTGGCTGACATGTTGACTTCCATGTTGATTACAGCCTGTGTGAATCTCACCATGCAGGGATTGACATCAGTGGATGAGCAACAGTCATAGTTAACTGGTCAACATAGGTCAAGTTGTTGCATCCTCTACCAGCTGTCCATATGAGCTGGTCTAGGGCAATGGAAATGATGAATCCCAGAACTGTTGGGCCACTGTACTGGCACTTGGCTACATTCCCCAGGTGATGGAGGGGTAGTTGAAGACTCGTACTATGTCAGTGTTGCGTTGGACCATCATAGATGGCAGGGTGTTGAGGAATGTTCATTGACAGTCTAGGGACATAGATGTAGACCCATAGCAGGCTATGGTCTGGATTTCACTATTACCTCAAGGCAGTTGTACTGAAAGTATCTCCAATGCATTATGATGGGATACTAGTCTGGAGGTTTTCCTATCCATAATGAATATGGAGACAACACCACTTGTGGAGGTATGGTGTGGTCCATGTTTGGAGGCTGACAGCTGTGGAATGCATCATAGCCTGAAACTGCAGGTCTGCTGTCTGCTGCTGTGAACCACCTCTCCATTACAGCAGACATGTGTCCTCCACTCCAATGACTGCTATTAGTGCCTGCATCCTGACAGTTAGATGTCTACTGTTGAGCAGCATTACCCTCAGATTGCATACATGTGTAGCTGTTATGGTGGTAATAACATTAGGAACACTGTCTAATAAGGCACCATAGGGGTGACAAGACACTTAGCCAGTATCTGGAAATCCAGCGGTGACAGATGTAGGACATCCATGGCAAGCCATTGGGTTCTGTCAATCATGTCATCCCAAGCAGAGAGGTACTGGATCCCCTGAGAATGACACATAACATGTAAGTCAATGTTGCAGTCAATTATCTGTTGATAGCACTGCAGCATCATTCTGGGTGTCAGCGGTACACTGCCCACGGCTACTGTCACACCTGCCTGGACTGCATAATCACAGAGTTCAACCATGTCTCCTGTCATGTAGTCCAGGGAGGTGTCTCAAGTCATTAACACCCACATGGATACAGAGTGATACTCATAGTTGTTGTGGAGTTACATGACTGGCTGTGTCATGTGTTGGATGCTGGCATATGATAGATATTTGGCTGTTACCTGCTCCATATTCAACTTAGTGAGTGGGATGTATGTGCCTCAGTACTGAGTTACCCATGATCACTGTATTGTGCAAGGTGGTTAGCCTTAGGAGCTTAGGTTGAGGGGCACACTGTGTAGGTTAAATAAGTGTCCCTTGGCTGTGTGAGTGTCTGCCTTGCTGGTCTGTGCTGTTTGGGTAAATGCCCATTGAGTGCCTCTGGAAAGGTGAGTGTGTGGATTTTCACTGCATGTCATGGCTGTCAAAGTGGGTGTCACGGTGAGCTACGTTTTTCACATGGTGTTGGTGCAGGTGTCAATCTCATCCTCTTGACCTGCTAGTCCAGTCTTTGCTGCACATACTCATAAGTTCTGCTGTGCAGGCCAGCATCATTTATCCTGTGGACCACACTGTTCCACAGGGCAGACCTCTCCCATGCATCTTCTGCTCTCTGTCCAAATAACACGGCATAATGTCCACTCACATATCGGATGATTATGTCAGTTTCCCCAACAGAGAATGCTGGTAGGTGAGCACTCTGCATGTTACCTGGAAGACATAAACAGGGAAAAGGTCACAGGACCTCATACGGTTGTCAAAATGCACATCAACAGTGGATATTACTTGCAAGTAATCCACACTACACCAAAACCCTCCAAGCTATCATGGCTATAACAGCTTGCATTACACGCCTGTCCCTGTGCTATCTTATTCCCCCCAATGTTGGACACTTGATTGCATAATCCTCTATCCTCCATTCATTTCTGTGAAGAGGGTTGACAGTGGGCAACTTCCATATGGATGGTGTGTGGATGGTGTCAGGTCTGTGTTTAACTGTGGTGTGTAATGGAGCTCTGAGCACATGTAGGAGGCAGACAGTGATGTTATTATGCCCCATGGAGATAAACTGTTGTTGCCATCAGTAGGCAATATGTACATGTTCACCATTGCTAAGGGGAGGAGTATGGTTGATGTGCATATCCCCCTGTACAACTGGGGTGGACAGGGTGGCGATGTTCCCACCTAACCTGTGTGATGCAGGTTGCCTATATCCACGGCATGTGTGTATGAGGTGTCCTTTACCCCCAGTACAGGGTGAATTGTGTTGCTTCCTCTGAGACTTACAACATATGTGGAGACGCAGTTGCTATTGTCCTTGGTGGTGTGGATATGTCTGTTTCTTAGTCATAGTCAGCCTTACGGGAAGTCACCTGTGAACTTACATGCTTCCTCAGATATAGGTGGACTTGCTTCCAAGTTGTTGCCTGCACCTATGTGTCCCTGTACAGCCAATGTAGCAACATATTATGTGGTTTGTGTATTGTTGCTGTCCACCAAAGGGGATTACTCGACCTTGGTGGAGGCTGGATATACAGGTCAGGTACTGCTGTGTCCATATAGCTACAGTGGATATAAAGGGTACACAGCCCCTGATTCACTGCCTGATATTTCTGCAATTGGAACATGACACCACAATAACTTATTTCATAACAATTCCCACCTGTAGTGTGACTTATAGCCTGTACAATTCAATTGAAAACATAACAATCTGGTCTGTGAAAACACATGGAAATAATGCTCAGTACAATAAGCCAGCTGAATGAGTGTGCACACCCTTAAACTGATATGTTGTGTATGCACCTATTGAGATGGTTACAGCATTCATCCGTCTTGGTCTGGACTCTAACATCATGGCACATCTTCACTTGGCAATAGTTGCTGACCATCCTAGAAACACCTTTGATTGTATTTAAATGGAATTGTACAGGTTAGGGGTCACAAAAAGATGAGAAACATTATGAAATGATCTTCTGTGGTCTGAATGTCATACAGCACACATACCTGGCATTCTAACAGGGGTGTGTACACTTGTACCATATCCACTGTATATAGATGTTGATATAGCTGGTAGTTTTAGGCATGGACAGAGGGTCATAACACAGTTGGACACTTCTGTGATTAATACTTGAATATCATGCCTACTCTAGTACCCATATCAGTGTCAGGGCACTGCAACAACCAGTAGCTGTACACATTTATGTCTGTTGTATGCACTGTTGTGTGCAACATGCACAACCTATGTACCTGAATGCTTGAAACCCATGTGATTAGTTTTGTGCCTTCCAGCTGAACATAAGCATACATACATGTGCTCAGGAGATACCTGGTATACATTTCTGTTGTATGTTAGTATGGCACACTGTATTTACAGTCTTGCCACTCAATCATACTTATCAACCTGTTACAGCAGTATGTCTGGACAATAGCACACATAAATAGGTGTCAAAGGGGACATCAGTATTGATTCTGTATTACTATAGCAGCACCATACATTAGTACATTGATTACACAGTAGGGTTTGACATCACTGTGATAACCTGGAAGATGTCCAACAGTCATAAGTTGATTATTATGTCATTGCTGACAGACCTGCCAATGGTTTGGCTGAGATAACACAGGTATATGTGTATGTGACTATAGATATGTCACAAATGTGCTTATTGTCCAGCAGAGCACTGTACAGTTGAATGTTATTAATTCATTATATCACATGCAGTTCAACACACGTGTCTGCAACCATACTTTACTATGCACATGCCCTCTATAGGTCTCTTAGCTTTGCAAGGCAAACATGTGTCATACTCATAATCACAGGTAACATGGATATGGAAAACATCCCATTAACTGGCCTAGCAGTGGCACAGTCACAACTGTTTGACAGAAACTCCTACAGTTGTCATATATGAGCTGTCCTTTCCCAGGGTGACTCAGGCTCCTGAGCTGTGATCCCACCTCAAAACCTCTCAGAACATCACATCTGGACAAAGCCTAAAATGATGGAGGGATAAATAGGGACAGACTTTAAATATTCCTGTTACAAACATAGGAAGTTCATAGAATGATACATTTTTGCATTACAGTGAATATTCTTAAGGATGTGGAGTCTTAAACTCAAGTGTTTGCCATTACCTGATTACTTCAGTCCTCAGCTATTCGCCAGAAAAGTACAGATCTCAGGAGGAACAGACAAAAATACATGATGGTAAAATGTGGACATTCTGTGAAGATCTGTACAGTTGAGAGGTATGTCTGTGATATCTCCCACTGCAGCGAGGTCAGATGCTATGGCCATAGCAGCTGTTTAGCAGGACATTAGTTCAGCAAGTCTTGTTGGGACGTATATTCCTACAAATCATTTTTCCCATTATTACTGACCAAGTACTACATTCAATTACTTGCTTACATGTTCCACTTACCTTTTTTCTTTCTTCTCTTTTCCACTTTATGTCTCATCTATTTCTCTCTCCCTGTGCACTACATGGATAGAGCTGGTTTGAATAGGTGGCAGCATGGATTTTGTAAGGTGATGCTCATGACCAGGTGATGATCTTTGCACCTATTGGGGTTCCCCACTTGCTAATTGCATGCAGAGAATCTGTGTAGTTCATCCAATAGCCAGTGTCATGGAAACACACTCCTATAAATGAGTACTCCATGTGGATGTTGGCCCTTTCCCTTACTTGTGAGGAAGACATCCTGGAGTTGTGTGGGCTACTACCTCTTACAACAAGACTTGTGGAGACAAGCCAACTAAATGGTGGAGAAGGTTCAAGACTTAGGGGCAGAATGTGAGTATTGCTGTTATATGTTTGGAATACTTCTAGTTTCACAGGGTTTGTCTACACATGCTACTTCTGCACGGGTTTCAGTCTGACAAAGTTCTGTTTCTGCATAGCTCTCAACTGTAAGGCCATCCACATAATGGTCACAGGTTAGCCTGTTATGTATGGGCTGTTCCCCAGACAGGTGTTGTCCTTGGCAAATCAGTAGCATACTCTGGTGATTGCATTATGTAGATGGTAACATCTATATACACACACACACACACACACACACACACACACACACACACACACACACACACACACACACACAAACATATAAATACATTTTCCTTACTGTTGAATTACTGTGCTGCATGATGTTTGAAAAAACATCAGACATATTTACAGCTCAGATGGCTTAGTGGTAAATTGCTGTGTCATGGTGTGCATGGTCCTGGGTTCAAGACCTGCAAGGGCTGATTATTTTGTTGCTGGGCAGAACAAGGGCTGTTGGATACAGAGTGATTAACGCACTTTTAAGCGGTTGTAAGCGGGTTTGTGTGGATTTGTGTGGTGGGAAGCAATGCCAACTTCCTGTTAAATATGCTTACAGTTAGCCCTAAAAGTGCTTAATCTGTGTAGGCAATGCTTAACGCCACGCAAACAGGCTTAATCCCACTTACTATTGCTTACTCCCGCTTATCCCATGATAATTTATTTAAAAGAAAAGAAAAAAGGGGTTATAGGAAAGTGGTAAAAAGGGGGCATGAAGAGGGTTAAACAATATGAACGATAGCTAGGGATGTGCAGGATGGGTGTAGGGAAGGTCCATTGCTGTCCATTTCTTCTACAGCAACAGCTGTGCATATGTACTGAATTTGGAGATACACTAAAGTGTCCATGGAGACTTTCATTCATGTTGAATTACCGAACAGCAATTCTCAAGTGCAGGGGGCATTTTATTTTGAGAGCACGGCTCCCAGACATGCCCCCTGCACTCGCACACAGAACCATGTCTGTTTTAGAGCACAGCAGCCCGCCTTCATACATATGCATGGTGCACTGCCGTGCTGCAAGGGGACAGTCACTTCCATGCAAGACTTAGCTACTCTTGCATGGAAGTTTGCTGAACCCTGGGGTCTGTCTATTAAATGTAGACTATAAAATTGTAATGGCTATAATGGCAAAAAGATTAAATACTATAGTACCAAAATTAATTAATGAAGTTCAAACTGGTTTCATGTTAAGAAGAAAGGTACAAGATAATATCATAAGGTTTCTATCTTTAACAGATATTGCTAATAAAAATAAAAATAATTATCAATATTAAGCCTAGATATCGACAAAGTTTTTGATTCACTCAGTTGGATATATTTAAAAAAAGTGCTTGAAGAATATATATTTTCTTCAAGATTTATTGAAATAATAATGAAATTGCATAACAGTACTTTTTCTTTTGTTAACATTGGATCTTTTATGTCTCCCTCTTTTAAAGTACTATAAGGAATGAAACAAGGATGCCCTCTTTCCATGTTATTGTTTGCCTTATCATAAGAGCCATTTGCTATGTATATCAAGAATAATAAAGAATTAGAAAGCTTTTATATCAATGATAATTATAATTCTAAAATTCAACTATTTGTGAATGATATTCTGTTGACCACTAATAATAATGCTTTCTAGTGACAATTCAGTGATTCAGTAAAACGTTTTGAGAAAATATCTGGTTTAAAATTTAATCATAATAAAACTTAAGCATTATTAATAAATAAAATAACCTCTCCTTTACAAAGCAAAAGGAATTTAAGTGGGAAATAAATTAAGTACTTAGGAATTAAAATAGGAACTACAAGGAAAGAAACAATAACGTTAAATTATAGTAATATAGTTAATAATATATTAAAGATTATTAAAACTTGGAACAAAATGTATTTTTCAGTGTAAGACAGGCTTACATTGATAACAAGTATAATATTGCCAAAATTATTACATCTTCCTCAGGCATTGCTTTTATCATCTAAAAAATATTAAAAGACTAAATTTTATATTATTAAATTTTTTGTAGTATCCTAGAAACCAATAATATCTTTTGATTGACATATAAGGAATTGGGATCAGAATGGTATTGGATTCCCTAATATTGATCTTTATATTAAATATGCTACTTTAAACATAGTGAGTCTTTGGCTAAATTCATCATATAGTTCAAACTGGAATATTTGCATGAAGCAATTCTGACTTCTAATACTATATTTGGAATACATTTTGATGTTCCAGCACATATAAAAGACTATTGCATGAATAACAGAAATACAAATGTTTATATTTTTGCTATAAAACATATATTAGATACTTTCAAAATCGTAATAGATAGTATTTATGTGATCAAGCATTTGCAGTTCTTGATAGTTCCTATAGATCATACTATTGGAGGTTTTCTAATTCTGGCCTCAATTCTTGGATGTAGGTAAAATGAGTAATTTAGAAATGTTCCTAGGTAGATATAATATAAATAAGACAAGTTGTTTGGATATACAGGCTTTTAGGGAATTTGTGGATAATAAATTGCAAATGCCTTTATTCATGAATACTAAACCCATTGTCAAAATATTACAATTTTGCTTTCAGATTAATAGTGAAGTATACAAAATAAATCATACTTATCAATAACTTACAAAATATTAAGATCTGAATATGTGAATTTTGGCATGTCTCACTGGAATTATTCTGCAAAAATAAAAAAGTATTTTCAGAAGTTAAGAATTTATATTTAAAATCTACAAGTAATTCTGCATTTACTTGGAAGTTTTTACATAGAAGTTTTTTAACACCACATAAAGTAGCCCTTTTTAGCAAAAATAAAAAATTTAAGATGCAGTAGCTGTAATAACCAATTAGTGGTGGATTTGAAACACATGATTTTGGATGTCAAATGATTGTTCCGTTTTGGGAAGAATTTAAAAATTTTACCAAACCCTTATGTTCAGTCAACTGTAATATTACAAATTCTTTAATTCTATTTAATGTTCCAGTTCTAGATCCTACATCTAGAACTCAAGTGCCTCTCTTATGGTCTATCCTGGCTATTGCCAGAAAGGTAATTACATTGAACTGGAAAAGTAAAAATATCCTCTCTTTTTCAGATTTTGTTTATCTAGCAAAACGTGTATGTGACAAAGAGCTACAGACTATATATAATAAAACTATGAATGTCAGTTATAAGAAATTATCTTGGCAAAAATTAAAGACTTATTAGAAAAATATTAATTTTAATGTTTGAGATCATTATTTTTAATGGACTTTATAAATAGTTTAATTGTTTTATGTGATGGCTGAATTTTGTATTTTGTATTTTCTTCTTCTTCTTTATGTGAATTTAAAATGTAATAAAAAGTAAAAAAAAAAATAATAGTGCAAACAGTACATCATTTTTAGAACTGTATGAAATATTGCCTAATGTACATTTATGTACAAAACATGCTTTCCTAAGGAAAATGTACCTCTAAAATACTCTTTTTAAGGTTGCAAGTGGCAACAACTGAAAATAAAAGTCCTTTCTGAAGTGTATATACAGTTTGAGAGTTGAATGCATTTTTAAATAATAGGTGGATGGTGAGCACAGGAGCATAAGATTTGGTACAACATATTAATTTCTGGCTGCATACCTGATGTGAAGATGTGGAACTCAACTGAAGAGAAAGCCCAACAGTTCAAGGAATTACTCAAGGCTCTAGCACCTCAAGAAGAAGAGGAAATAGGTGGAGCTGAAGAAGAATGACAGCACCTCAAAAAAGTATGTTTGAAGACTACAGAATAGATACATGGCTGAGACAGGTATGGAAACAAGATACATCAGAAAAGCTGCTGGTGGAAAGCAGGAATCCAGAAAGTCATCAAAATAAGGAAGATATCCAAGAAAAAGTGGGAGATAGAAAAGATGCACCAGGCTAAGAAGGAATACAGGTTTTCTAACAAAGACACTAAGAAAGGAGTTGCAATAGCAAAGAAAAAGGCATCAGAGGCTCTCTACCAGCTTCTGGAAAGTACGTCAGTAAATGGACAAAGAAACTATATCAGTTTGCTAGACAAAGAGAGAAATATAGGTTCATAGGTTCATAGGTTGGTACTAGGCTATCGGTCCTAGGGCCTATACAAGCTTAGCCATAACAATTCCCAGGCTATTTCTTCCCACAATACTTACTTCCCTGGACCCCTGTCTAGTAGGTCGACTGACGTGATCCCCGGGGTGAATTTCCTATCTCCCATCCAATTGTCAAGGTTCCTTTTGAAGATTGCCAAAGAGGTGGTCTGCTTAACATGTATGGGCAGTCTATTTCAGAGGCTGGGTAGTCTCTGCATCAGGAACCTATCCCTACAGCATGTTTTGTTCATTGTAATGACAAGGTTTAGATCCCTGGAGCATGTGGCACTGAGGGACTGGGATTTCTTTAAGTGTAGCATGTCCAACAGCTCTGGGTTTCACATGGCCTTGTATGTTAAGTAGAGATAGCCTCTGAGTAGATGATATGCGACAGAGTATAGCTGGAGTTTTTTTAGACGGTTGGCACAGGGCATCTGCTTTAGGCCTGTGATTCTTTTAGTGAGGTATTTCTGCAGCCTTTCCAGTTGTTGCAGATGTCTTGAGAGGTACATACCAAATGGCGTGTTCTATTCTATAATGGGTCTAATGAGGGATGAGTACAGTGGGACAATGACCTCTTTTTTTCTGGATGAAAAGCCCTTAGTGATGAGGTGTGCCACATAGAAGGATTTCCTGACTGTTGCGGTAATGTGGTTATCAAAGGTGAGACCACTGTCCACCTGTGTCCCTAAGTCTCTTATCACACTTTTGGTGTTTAGTGTACTGCCACCTACGTGGTAATTCATGGGTACATGTTTTTTTCCCAAAGGGGATAACTATACATTTCTTGGCATTGAGCTTGAGCCCATGGCTCTGGCACTAAGCATCTGCTTCTGTAAGGCCCTTTTGTAGAATATCCACATAATTTGCGGATTCAATAATGGCTCCCAGTTTACAGACATCTGTGAACTTTGTTAGCCAGAGTCCATTAGTGTTGGCCTGTACTTCAGAGAAGTAGATGCCAAACAAGAGTGGTCCCAGGACTGAAACCTCAGGTACTCCACTTGTCACTTGTCTGGAGCTGGATTTGGAGTTGGCTACTTTTACAGTGTGGGTTCTGTCAGTAAGCCAGTTGGCAACCCATCGAGTGATGTAGGGATTAATGCCCAGCTTAGTAAGTTTATCTATGATTCCAGAGTGGGAGATGATGTCGAAGGCCTTGGTGAGGTCCAGGTAGGCCGTGTGGACCACATTACCCTTGTCCACAGCTCTAGAGAATGCTTTGAAGAAGTCAATCAGGTTTAGGAGACAAGATCAGCCCTTCACGAACTCAAACTGGGTGGGGTCCAGTGTTTAAAGGTTGCTAATGTCTTTGTTTATAAGTTCCATGATAATACGTTCCATGGCCTTGCAGATCAGGCTTGTCAGACTGATGGGGCAGTAGTTCCCAGGATCCAAGGTGGATTCCCCCTTGTGGAGTGGGATAACTGTAGCTGTGAACCACTTAGTGGAGGTGAGACTCTGATTAAACATGACATTTAGGTGAAGTGCCAGTTCATTTTGTAGTTCATGTAGTACACAGCCCGGGATGTCATCTTTTCCCATGGATGTTGTATTCTTAGCTTTGGAGAGTGAGGTTTTTACCTGTGTGGCCATTATTACCAGAATTTGGCAATCTTTTGGTATTGAGACATGCCTTTTAGGGGGTGAGAAAGGCCTGAAATTGGCACTGAATCAATCTGTCAGGAGAGTGGCAATATCCTTGGGATCAGTATATTTAATGCCATTCTGTTGTAGCTCAGAGAAGATCTGAGCATTACCATTTAGATTCTTGACATAGCTATAGAGTTCCTTGTGGTTGTCTTTGAAATCTTTGGCAATTTTATTTTTGTAACTAGCTTTGGAGGATTTTATGAGGGATCTCAGCTTCTTACTGAGGCTGGTAAGGGAGTTTTTTGCATCCTGGGATTTTCCTCTTTTCTGCAACAGTTTCTTCCTTTTGTTGTAAAGTTTGTTTATGGCAGGGGACTGCCAGATTGGCTTCCTTTTTTTGGAGGAGAGTGTCTTGGTTCTATTTGGGATGGCACAATTCATGCATGAGTGGATGTGCTCGTACAATGATTTAGTGTAGGATTCAGCAGTCGAACTTTCAGTTCCCATCTGCATAGGTGTCATGAAGTTTATCACTTCTGACTTGAGTAGCATGAAGTTGGATTTGGAGAAGTTTTTTTACAGAGGTTTCCTTACTGGGGGTGGGGGAGGGATGTGGATGTCAAGGGTGATTAACTTATGGTCAGACCTGATCAAAGAGGGGGTAACCATAGGTGTGGTGCATTGATTACCCATGTTGGTAATGACCAGGTCTAGGATATTGGAGCACCTGGTGGGACTATAGATTTGTTGATCCAGGGCATTGGAATTTATGAATTCCAAGAACCATTGGGCAAAGGTGTTGGTACACGAGTAGTTTTCCCAGTTAATGGCAGGGTAGTTAAAATCACCCAGTATTAGGGTGCTTGGTTGCATCTTAATATTTTCCAGTATGTTTAGAAAGGTGTAGTGAGAATCTTGGGACATGGTGGGGGATCTGTAGCAAGCTACAGTTTGGATTGCAGTCTTACGTAGTGTTAGTTGCACCTGGAGAATTTCAGATGCATTGTGTTGTGCAACTAGCCTGGTGGTGTAAATATCCTTGGTGAATATATTCACTCCCCCACCTTTAGTGTTTCGGTTCTGGTTTGATGGCCAAAAAGTGTGGTAAGAGTTTATAGCCTGGTATTGCCGGGGTGCTCTCTGGAGCCTTGAACAAGGCCTGAGTTACTGCACAGATATTGATGTTCTCCATTTTTAGGAGTGCCTCGAGAGAGTGCATTTTGAGGTTTAGACTTCTAGCATTGAGTAGCATTACCTTCAGATTTTGCATACTTGTACCTGTTACAATGGTGGTTTTGTCCTTTGAACTTTCCCTAAAAAAGGCACTATAGGGGTGGCAAAAGCCTTAGCCAGTAACCTGAATCCCAGGGGCGACAGGTGCAGACCATTGCTGGCAAAGCTTAGTGGTCTATCGATCATGTCGTCCCAGGCAGACAGATACTGGATCCCCTATGAATGACACCAGAAGCTTAGCCAATTGCTGAAGTCAATCATTTTGTCCTTATACTGTGATATTCTGGGCGAAGGCAGTATGCTACTCAGGGCTAGGGTCATACCTGCCTGGGAGACATGATCCGAGAGCTCTTCCATGTCTCTTTTCATGTAGTTCAGGCAGGTATGTCTCAAGTCGTTCACTCCAACATGGACAATGATAGAGTCATACTTGTACTTGTTGTGGAGTGACTTTAGTACATGCATTATGTGGTGGATCCTGGCACCTGACAGGCAGCTGACTGTAATTTTCTCCTTGTTCAGCCTGATGACTGGGACATCAGTGTGCCTGACTATAGTGTGACCTATGACTAAAGTGTTGGGTACACTGTCTTGCCTTAGGGGCTGTTGTTGGGTGGCACACTGGTGTTGTGAGCTATGTGACACTTTGGTTGTGATTGTTATTTTTTTGCATTTCAGCTTTGGAGGTCCTTGTTGCTTGGGCAGGTTACTGTTAGGGGCCTCCACATATGAGGGTTTAGTGTTGCTATGTGAGGGTGTTGGTGGTGTGGGTTTAGAAGGGCTATGTGTTGCTTGAGGTGTATTGTGGGTGTTAACCTTCTCCTCTTGACTGTCTAGCACAATCTTGAGTGGAGAGAGCTTTGCTTCCAGTTTGGCTATGTAAGTGCATCTCTCGCAGGTTGTAGTGTTGGGTGGTAGAAGGGGAGAGTTGTCTGTGTACATGAGGCAATTGCTGCATTGCTCCAGTATGCCAATATTCACCAGGTGGACAGTAGAAATCACAGGAAGCTGACCCTTGGACATGCCTGGTTTGGTGCTTTTTTTTGTAAAGTACAAGAGCTGTTTTCCCTTACCTTAGCAAGGTACTTTGCAGTTATAGGCTGTTTAGTGCTTATGATTAATTTCTCCTTATTAACAAGAAGAGTTGAGTGCTTGTATCAGTTTAAGTCTTCCTAGTGCTTTCCAGCAGGTTTTAGAGCAAGTGCTAGTCACAGGGATGATTAAAGGTAAGATGAAAAAATGGTTTATCCTAAACACTGCAGTGTGCACTAGAGGAGTTAGATATGAAGGTAGGTAACTTAAGTTTTACCTGTCTAAAAAGTTAAGTTTTAGTGGAGAGTCACTGTTTTTAAGACAGCAAGATAGATTGAAAGGGGGTTGTCACTTTTGTATTCTGGTACTATGGAATACAGTAGGATGGCCAATAAATTTAAATAGTTGAAGGGGAGTGATTTCACAAAATGATAATTTTGCACCTATTCACACAAGCCAATAAAAGCAGAGAGGAAATGAGATATATGGTCAAATTAACATAAGGGGCAGGCAACTAGAAAGACAGTGGTGTTTAAGAACACAATAGTAACCGGGTGAGAGGGTGGGGAAAACATTTCTGCCCGGTGGTCTCTTTTCAAGTTTTAATATGCAGTGAAAAGCAGAATACAAGTAAAACAGAAGGTAAAGAAAACAAATCACAGTATTCAAAATAGAAAAAAGGCAATAAAGTAATACAAAATATAAAGAAGATAGTCAGACACCCTTCAAAAGGGATGCCAGCAACAACTTACTCACCAGTTCACAGGACATCAAAGGCAGATAGAAGTGTTTTCAGCAGCTTTTGAATGAAGAAAACTCCACAGAAGCTGTGCTACCCAAGACACAAACCAAAAATTCCCAGACAGAGCCTACGATGAGAGAAGAGGAGGAGCCCACTGCAGACGAAGTATGAACAGCAGTAAGGAAAATAAAGTCAGGGAAAGCAGCAGGCTCAGATGAAGTCAGAGCAGATATGATAAAGATGCTGACTGACATAGAGGAGAAATGGTTCTTGATTGTACTCATAGCAGTCTGGAGAGAAAGGCATATCCCAGATGACTGGACAATAAGCATACTAGTACCAATGTTCAAGAACAAAGGGAACAATCAGAACTGTGGGCAGTACAGACGTATCAAACTCCTGTCACATTGCATGAAAGTTCTGGAGAGTAGAAATTAAGATGGGAGCAGTTCAGATTCAGATCAGGATGAGCACAACTGACTTGATGTTGTAGTGAGACAGATAATTGAGAAGAAGTTAGAGATGAGGAAAGAGTCCAACTGGGCATTCCTAGACTTAGAGAAAGCATACTACAAGGTCCCAAGAAAGCTGATCTGGGCAATCCTGCAGTGGTTCAAAGTCCCAAAAACATTGGTAGAGTTAGTGCAAGCTATGTACAAGTACCCAGTGACTCAAGTACAAGCAGCATTTGGGCTCACAGAGGGGTTCCCATTTTGAGTGGGTGTGCACCATGGTTCAGCCCTGAACCCAATGATGTTCATACTGGTGATGGACTACATTTGCCAACAGGTCAGAGGGTACAGATCAGCAAAGTTGCTGTATGCAGATAACATGGCATTACAGGTAGACTCTGAGCAAGAACTTCAGCAAAGGGGAATGCAATGTAAAACTGAAGGCACATGGGATGAAGCTGAGTACAGATAAGACTGTTGTAATGGCAGCAAATGATGGAGTTTAGAAGAAGATGAGAATTAAGATAGAAGGGAAAACAGTGGGACAGATTAACAGCTTCAAGAGTCTGGGAGGGGTGATTGAGGAGAAGGGAAGTCTGAATGAGGAGGTCAAAGTTATAATCATAGGGGCTACAGCCAACTGGCACAGAGTCTCAGGTGTAGTATATTACAAAAGATTGCCAAAGAAGCTGAAAAATAACATGTTGAGACCAATACTGCTATATGGTACAGAAACATGGTCAGTAAAGGTAGGGCAGCTAAGGAAGCTAGAGGTGATGGAGATGAAGTGTTGGAGACAGGTGGTAGGTTGCACACTGTGGGACAGACAAAGAAATGAGGACATAAGAGCAGAAGCTAAAGTAGCTACAATTGCAGCAAAGGTCAAAGAGAACATATTACAGAGGTTCAGGCACTTGTACAGAAAAACATAAGACAATCTGCTGAAGAAGATTTGGAACAGGCAGAAAGAAGGCAAGAGGAAACAAAGGCATCCACAAACACAAGATCTGCGATAGTCAGGCATGAGTGTCGAAGAAGGCAGGAGAGTGATATTGGAGAGAGAGAGATTGCAACAGTTGACATGACACCCTGACCCCATGTAGAAAATTGGGTTAATGATGATGATGAGCTGATGTGCACTATCTGCAGTATATGTAATGTCCACTAATGTATCTGCTTTCCTTGCCAACTGTTAATCTCATCTCTCCACTTTAACTATCATATTACATGTATCACATTTACTCACTTTGCTACACTGTAGCGGAGTCCTTCTCACCTTCTATATCCTTTATAATATGGAGGTGTATCCATGAATGGACAACATTCTTCTATAGTTATCAATAATTATAATTAGTAGGATTCCTACAATAATTTATTTTTAGTGCATGAATTATGCTCCAATATTTCGAAAAGACAAATCAGTTAAACACAAGAGTGGTGCAATACCTGATCTTAACAAATGTTAAGCACCCCCTGCTTAAGTTGTTAAAGCTGGTTCTCAGACTAGACTGTAATGTCTGCCAGTATGGACCAGCAATGACAGCAGCAGAAATAAAAGATTTGTTTCTGCCTGCTGTCCTTTCTGACAATGTGTCCTTCAACTTATTGTTAAAAAAAAGTTGCTAGAATACCAGAGTGTTTGCCTGATTTATTCTATCTGGAAATATAAACATATGACAGCAATGTAATTCTCAATAATTTGTCCAAAAACACAGACTTATGAGGAACAGACCAAATATATGAGGTACAAATCTGGACATTCTGTGAAAATATGGACAGATGAGAGGCATGGCAAGGTGAGTATAAGCAAAAGGGACTGTGTTGCATGTTTTTTTGACAGCATTGTTAAGTACTTTATGGTTTTGAAAGTCAGCAAAACACAACATTTTTTTTTCTTATTTACTTTAACTAGTAGTATATGGACGACAAAGAATTACGAATGGGTCTTCAGTCCTAACTTATTATTAAGTGATCTTGACATGGATGCCAAAAAATCTCTCTAGGTGAATTTCTTGACATCTATGTCTTGAACACATAACTCAGTTAGGATCAGCAAACTGATCATCATTCTATCTCTCTCTCTTTCTCTCTCTCTCTTTCTCTCTCTCTCTCTCTCTCTCTCTATAAATATATATATATATATATATATATATATATATATATGTGTGTGTGTGTGTGTGTGTGTATGTGTGTAACTACACATTCCTTGTTAAACTCGTCTTGTCTGTTAATTATGTACTTCAAGTTGTCCTTGTCTTGCACTGTGCCATCTACACGTAGTTGCTTACTGAAGTTAAGCATATTTGTAACCTGCTGCTTATACTATGTACTCAAACCTCTCTGCACCTCAATCTAACCTACAGCAGGTGTTGTGGCTATGAACAGGTGCTACTCAATGTGTAGGATTGCTTACCAGTTTGCATGTTCGATGAACACTGCTATTCGTCATGCTAAAATGAATGAATGTGTAGGCTTAATGTGATGTGTACATGCTTGTTAATGAATCCCCAGGGTACTGTCATTGAAAATGCTGTTTACATTCAACTGGCGTGGGAAACCCCTATTAAAAGTTTCTAAATGGCAATGAGAGTTCCCCTAGCAAATTGTCTGGGTGTAGACTTTTCATTTGCTAACTCTTCCACTGTAGAAATTCCTTTTGGTTACAACACCAATCTGGATGAGAGTGCCAATATCAGTACTCCATCCATCCATCCATCCATCCATCCATCCATCCATCCTCAACTCTTTTTTCCCATTTTGCACATGGGGTTGGGGTGTTACTTCAACAGTGGCAATCATCTTGAGCCAAGGTTTACACTATTGGCTGGTATACCCTGCCACAGTAGTTCATCCATACCACTCAGATCTATGGCCAATTTAGAGTGTCCAAACCTCCTACTGCATATCCTTGGAATTTGGGAAGAAACTGGAGCACCCAGAGGAAACCAACATGACCACAGGGAGAACATGCAGACTCTGTACAGAAGGCACCCCAGCAGAGTATCGAACCAAAGAACCTCTTGCTGTGAGGTGACAATGTTAACCGCTGCACCACTGCAGCCACCCCACTATTAGCAACTATTTTTAAGCACTGGACAAAGGTGTAATCTGATTGGCAGAACTATTTCCTAAAATTATTTGGTAACATGGCAGAGTGGACTTGTCAAAGTTTAGATCCTCATTTATAAAAGGAATCTTCTACCAGTTTTATGTTTCACTTTTTGATGAGACCAAAACATTGCTATAATCTTTCTATTAATTTAGAAATGATTAACTGTTCTACAGATTGCTTCATCCTTGGGTTTTATTAAGTGTAATTTGTGTTAATTAGGTAACATTTTCTTAGGTCTCTGTAAAGAAACAGGTTATAAGAGATAGATGTATAACATACCTGCTATATGACTACAAAGGTCAACATTTCGTAGAGTAAGTAGACTTTTTAAGAAGCAATTACTGCAAATTTAAATTTCTTGGGCTGCAGAATACGATTTTTTCATTGTATCTCAGCTTTGGTTGTGCTTTGAGTAGAGAGCTCTAAGTATAATGTTTACAGTGTACGTAAGTTTGGAGGATAATGCTTAAAAAACAAAAAAAAAAACATATATATATATATATATATATATATATATATATATATATATATATATATATATATATATATATATATATATATATATATATATGTATACAGAGAGAGAGAGAGAGAGCAGCACATGAATAATCCGGAAAAGGGATTTGTTAATCATTGTGAGATTTGACAAAGGTGATACTTGGTTTCAATCCCCTAAGCCACAACTGCCCAAAATGAGACAGACATTGTGGCATATTAATTGAAACACATAGTCATTGTAACTGGGCCAATGATTACCGTATCATATAAAAATTCATTCCTAATAATATGGAGGTTCAGTATATTGATAAGGGCTATTGTTACAGCAGACAGCCCTCTTACATGTCTGTCTCAGTGTAGGTGACAACGTCTGATCTTTGCATGCACAATTAATAATCCAGGCAATGAGACAGACACACAGAGACAATGGAAGGATAGGGTAAATACACAGACCTGTGGGAAAATAACATATTACACAGACAGTTATTGTCAAGGAAGGCATATGGCAGAGGCAATTAGAGGCAGGCCTGTATATGAGTGCTGCCAGAGTTTGCACATTGATGGCATAAAGTAATATGTGGTTAATGAGCATGCCTCTAAAAACTTGCAGAACTGTGAGTTACCTTGTGTGGTAAGCTTTAACACAGAAGAAAATGCCAGGGTTACTGTTCAGTGTCAGAATGCAGAAATATTATACTTTATTTCTATTCAAAAATGCATTATTCTTACTCTGAAGACAATCAGACAATGGAGGACTGGATAGATAAAAACTGGAGTGCTACAGAAAGGAGAAAGGGAGAAAGTAGCAAAAGTGAGACTACATATCAGCACACCAGGGGGAAGTAGTCATAGTATTTATAGGTTCATAAGTTCATAGGAGGTTACTAGGTTAGCAGCCCTAGAGCCTTTACAAGTCTAGCCATGTTAATCCCAAATATCACCATTTGTTCTTTTTGGGTAATTCACAGAATGAAATTATGAACAGTGCAGGTCTGTGATCAAAACCAGCTACCCCTGTCCATGATGGACATGGGTGCCACCCCAGGGTGAATTTGCAGTCTCCCATCCAGTTATCTATGTTGCGATTGAATAGGGTCAGTGAGGAGCTCTGCTTTACATGAATAGGAAGTCTATTCCAGAGAAGCGGCAGTCTGTGGGAGACATATCTGTCTCTCCACTGTGGTCTGTTAATGTCACAAGCTAGGTTGAGATCCCTGAATTGAGTGACTTGTGTGCCATTTGACTTTGGGATGTGCAGCATTTCCATTAGGGCAGGGTTGGAGATTGCCCTATAGGCTAGGCACAAGTCACCTTTCAGCAGCCTATAAGATACAGAGTACAGTAACAGGGCTTTCAGCCTGTCCACATAGATCATGGTTTGGAGTCTCTGTATTTACTTAGTGAGAAACCACTGAGGTCACTCTAGCTGCTGCAAGTGTCTGGTGAGGTACATGCAAAAGGCTGCATTATACTCTATTAGTGGCCTGATAAGGGCTGAGCATAGTAGAGTCATAACACCCCTTGACCTGGGTTCTATGGTCCTGCTAATGAGGTATGCTACTTAAAAGGCTTTCCTTACCACTGTGGAAACATGGTGGTCAAATTTCAGATTGCTGTCAACCTGTGTTCCCAAGTCTCACACCACTGGGTTGGAACTCAGAGAGGTATTGTCAATAGTATAATTTGTAGGGAATTCCATTTTGCCAAAGGGAATAATAATGCTTTTTTTTTTGCATTTAGTTTTAGACCATGGCTTTGGCACCAATTATTTGTTTGTGTTAGCCCTTCTTGTAACATGTTGACATCATTGGGGGATTCAATGATTGCTCCCAGTTTCCAATCATCAGCAAACTTCATGAGCCAAAAGCCATCTACTTTGGTCTGGACTTCAAAATACATGCCAAACAGTAAGTGGCCCAGCACAAATCCCTGTGGTACTCCACAGGTGACCTGTCTGCTGGTTAAGGTGGAGTCAACAATTTTGACAGAGTGTGCTCTGTCGGTGAAAAAATTGCTATCCATCTAGTAACATAAGGGTTAATCCCTATCTGGGAGAGTTTCTCAATAATGCCAGAATGGGGAATTGTGTTGAAAGCCTTGGCAAGGTAGAGATAGACTGTGTGCACTGTCTTACCTTTGTCCGTGGCTTTGGTGACATTCTCAAAGTGTCTGCCAGGTTTAATATGCATGATCTACCCTTAACGAAGCCAAACTGAGTTGTGTCTAGCATTTAGAGGTCGCCTATGTCCTTGTTGATAAGGGCCATGATAATTCTTTCTATGGCCTTGCAGATGAGGATGGTTAGACTTATGGGTCCATAGTTCCCAGAGTGAGTTGATGGCCCCCACTTTGTGCAGGGGGATTACTGTTAATGTTCTCAATTCTGCAGGAACATAGCCAGTTCTCAAGCGATAATTAAAGAAAATGCCAAGTGGGTCCACTGGGTCTTGTTTTACATTGTTTAGCAAAGAACCTGTAATAGTATCTGGTTCCATTGAAGCTATGTTTTTGGCCTTTGCAAGTGCTGAGATGACCTGTTCTTTAGAAATACTAGGCAGAGGGCTGGTTGCAGATATGCTTTGAGATATGGTAATTGGGGATAGGGGTGTGAAGTTTGTGCTGAATCTGTCAGCTAGCAGGTTTGCAATATCTTCCGGTATAGCATGAGTGATCCCATCTACAACCAGTTTGGCACATAGCTGGGCATTCCCTTTTAGACTTCCGACGTAGTTAAAGAATGCCTTATGATTATTCTTGGCTAGTGATGCAATTTTTGTTTCATAATTTGCTTTAGAAGACTTTGCAAGATTTTTGATTTTCTTGTTTAAGTAAAATTTAAGCATTTCATTTTAAAGAACTGATGGAGAGAGATGAGCTATAATATGCTGCATGGTCATTCTCAGTACAGAAGTACATCACAAGATGAAAAAGATGCCACAAGTCTGACTTCAGAAAGCTGCTGTTAGAACCATTCTATAACATATCAGAAGGAGAAGGTACAATCACTGCTTTCACATGTCATATGATTTAAAATCTATAACTAATTAATTCTCAGTGGACTGTGAGGTTCCATGCAGCTTGCATATGGCCATAAGCAGATCATTCATGAGCATTAACTGTATATTTAAGAAACAGAAGCAACATGAAGCTGCCTCAAAAGAAATGAATGTCCTTGCATTAGTTTCTGCCAATATATGGCTTTACCAGATATTTTGTAATGACTCTAGAGTTTATGCTGTTAAAGTCACAAGGATAACATTACCAATCTGCAGTTTATTTTAATGATAATTAAGTTGCATACTTTAAATAATAAAGTAAATAGTTTAACTTCTTTATTTATTTATTGAATTTTTTGCTTGCCTTACTATGAGGAATTTATGGTCACAAAAAGTACTGCTGACTACTTGCTGTTGACTTATAAAATATCCAGCAGCTGAAAATGTGAAAAGCATTTTGTTAGTCTGAGAAAAAGATATGTTACAAAGGTATTTCATGTGGGGAAACCAAAAACTGCAGTACAACAGATAAGAAACCAAAAACTGCAGTACAACAGTTAACATGTTTATAAGATCAAAATATTAGAATTTTGACAACGGTGTATACGTGAGGAGGTATGAATAGAGGAATAGCGTGTACAATTTTCCTATATTAGTCTTTATCACTAGAACACCCCACGAACATGAACATGTGCATTTTTATTATTATTATTGGGGACCACCATCTGGAAACACTACTTAATTTGGACCCCTTACTATTGTGTAACATTTACTTGAACTGTATATAATGTTTCTTGGGCTCAGTACCCAAGTCTCTGGAACTTCTTTATACAGAGAACTGCCTTTCAACAACTATGGTCCTCTTGCTATCGTGCAATGTCCTTTAACATTGCATACTTTAATGTTCCTTAATGCTAACATGACAACAATACATTCAGATTACTAACAGGAGCGTGTACTTTGGACAATTAATGCAAAAATGTTTTTTTTTTTCATTAAAAAAATACACTAGTTTAACTTCAAGGTAGCAGTAACCCATTCCCTGACATGACAGGTCACATGAGTCTTAATATCACATGTACTGAAAACAGTCTCTACCTGTGCCATTGTACTGTGGGATACAGAAAAAATTAACTATTGATATGTAGTTAGCAGCCATCCTCACATAAGCAATAATGTAAAAAAATGAAAGTAATGCCGAAGTCAGGGGTGCAGATACAAATGAAGTAAAGTGATACTTTTTGTCTAATGTATCTTTACTGATTTTTATAGCAGGGAAAAATGATTAATATACTTAAACTTTCATTTTAAGTAGTCATTATAAGGTTCCTAATAATGCAGGTACCTTGTGATTGTAATTTTTTAACATCACATTTCTACCCCCACACTAAAAAATAATAACAACAATAATCAATTCCCCTAGTGATGTGGACATCCTCAAAGAGGGTCTCACCCAAACAAATGACTGATGCCAGAAACATGGCCTCAAGCTGAATGCCAAAAATGCATCATCATCCCTTTTGGGGAGAGTGACATCCCCACAAATTATCACATTGATAATAAGGTACTAAGCACGTAATGAGTCGTGAGGGACTTGTGCACCCAGGTTGATAGCAAACTGACTTTTGACCACCATATTTCCTCCATTGTATGGAAAGTTTTCTACATGGCCCACCTCATTAGTAAGGGTATTTCATCCAGGGACAAGGTGGTCATAACATCCCAGTATTCTTCCCTTATAAGACACATTATTGAGTATGATGCCCCTTTCAGCATGCACCTCACAAAGCACATGCAGCAGCTGGAGAGACCAGAGGCTCTTCACCTGGAGAATCCAGGGCCTCAAACATCTACCCTAGACAGATAGGCTAAAAGCCCTGTCCCTCTACTCAGTCTCTTACAGACTCCTCAGAGGGGACCTCTGTCTTGCATACAAAGAAATCTCAGACCCTGCCCTGATGGGACTGCTGCATATCCACAAGTCAAGCTCCACTCAAGTAACCCACACGCACAAGCTCAACCTGGTCTGTGACATCAATAGTACTTGTTGGCGGGACAGATTTGTGTCCCAGAGACTCTTCCTTATGTGGAATAGACTCCCTCTCCACATAAAGCAGAGTACCTCATTAAACCTTTTTAAGCACAACCTGGATAACTGGATGGGGAACAGAAAATACCCCCTTGGGATTCCACCTGTGTTCCTGCTGGACAGTGGCAGAGGGTGCTGACTTGCTAGAACATGCGCTAAATTCTTGGCTAGGCTTGTAAGGGCCTCAGAGCCAGCAGCCTAGTAACTTCCTATGATCGTATAACAACAGCATCAACAACAACGACATAATAATAATAATAATAATAATAATAATAACAACAACAATAATAATAATAATAATAATAATAATAAAAATCATAATAATAGTAATAATAATAATAACAATAATAATAATAACAACAATAATAATAATAATAAAAATCATAATAATAATAGTAATAATAATAACAATAATAATAATAATAATAACAATAATAATAATAATAATAATAACTCTCATCCACCCTTTAGAAAAAAGTTAGTTCCCATCACATCTAAACTCAGCAGTATGCATTATGTGCCTGAATGACATGGTTTATTAAGAGTCCAGGTTAAACTGAAATAAATTGGCTACAATGTCAATCATCTAATGATTATCATCATTAGCCTTGTACCACATGCCTTTAGTAGAGTACTTTTATAATTATTGTAAAGTACCAACTATCACAAAATCTGTAAACCAAGCACAACATCATGTCTATGTAACACAAATAATGCAGAATATTATGCTTTTAAAGTAGTTGTTAAAATGGTACCAGCATTTAGAGAATTGCTTAGAAATGCATTTGGCAACAAGCAGTTCTATCATTTTGTATACTATAAACAGGGTTTAAATTCCAAAGAGAGTAAAGAGCAAATACAATAAACAGATAAATAAATTAATAAGTAGAACAGTGTGGTATTGTATGAATTATGAGGAGGAAGAGGAAGTCAGAAGACTCAAATAACTTAACACCAAAATGACAATGAAATGCGTTTGTATTATCTGTACCATAACTCACATGTATGTTAAAGAAGAAAACCATTAGAAAAGAATGTAGACTGAAAAGTGAAAGTTATAGATTGCAAACCAGGTAAGTTATTTGCCTCTAGTACTTTTGTGAGTGTGAAAAAAGTGGTATGGTTTTGCAGATCAAGCACCTACTAGTTATTGTTCATAAAAACGTTTTCATTTTCATTCAGACCTTGGCAGCCTCATCAGCTAAACAAATTGTTCCTTGCAAATATTCAGGGTCTATTTTCTGTATTTTGCAAACATGGTCAAGCTGTCTGATAGCTAAGTAACAGACCTTAAAGCATTTTCTTTTTAACTGGGTAAGCCCAATAGGCACAATCACCCCTTTTCAGAGGTGACATAGGAGAATTTCCCTGTTAAGTGATGCTCAGACCTACACAGTAGGCAAATGAAGATGGACAAAATCAAACCTTGTACCCTGGGTGCAATAAGCGGTCATAGTTTTAGCCCTCTGCACTAACTGCCAGATATGTATCAATCAACCATCAATATTGCACACTGTGATACTGTATGAAACTTTCATTCTAATACTACCTCTAGTGTTTTCATGTTTATTTATTTATTTGTTACACAGATCCTGTCCATAAGGCTTCTGTAACCTATAGACAAGCCAATGGTCACTTGTCTAACCATTCATCCTACAATAGTAAGAGCTAGGTTATAAGGTCTGGGATTCATCACACAATAGAAAAGAGCCATTTCTGTATTTTTAAATTTCACTGGTTTTGGATAAACCATGTGCAGTAAGGTAGCTGGCATAGTAGTTTTTGAACATGTCCCCATGACAGATGTCTTTTACTTCCCCTACGTTGTCTGATCCTTTCAGTATACCTCAAGAAGTTGCCAGTCAAAATTATTATTTTGTAAAAATTGAAAAAAAAATCACAAAATTAGTAGTGGGAGATTCTTCTGCTCTGTTTAAAAATTATGCAGTAGTATGCTAACCAAGCGCATTTAATATAGGATATGATTAGGGCTTGAAACTTCTTAATATATGGAACTATGCAGCTGTTTTTTATTCACATTTGTGTAAATGATCTCATCTTTAAAGACTTGCTGACTTTTAGTAGAAAACCTTTAGCCTTTATAGATAACATAGCTTGTACAGCTATTAAAACGTATTTATCACAGGTCACAATGGAAAAGAATCAGGTCAGCATTAATGAAAATATTTTTGAATAAATACCAACATGAAAAAGTGGTCTATTTTAATAAAGTGGAGTTATGGATAGCATCCAACCTAATTTTTAGTACACATTTATTTAGGAAGGATGGAATTTGTCAAGACAAGAAAAAAATATTTTTTGCAGCAGATATATTACAATATTTCACTAACACATGATAAGATTTTATGCCAGGTCAGAAATTTAATAGTTCACAGATGGCAACATTTAATAATGCAAGAAGAACTAGCAACAATGTTTTTTTTGGGAGGGGGTTGCTGTGTTCAGATAAGAATGATGTTGTTACTGTTTTTGAAACATAGTTAAAGATCAATGGTTACAAACTACTTCTGTCAGCGTATAATCGTTTTTTTCAGATACAGTAACAAAAAGTAAGGTGGAAGTGTTATGGTAGAGATTAAAGATTGTTATGAGCCGTGAGTATTACATATTTAATGAGAATGCTACTATTACACTTGGTGTAACTGTGACAATAAAGACATTTCCTGCAACAGATTACAATTGTTGGCTATATAGACTACCAAAGTCAAGTGCTGATGACCTAGAAGAATGCATACATTTCTTGCATGAAATATAAGAGGAAAAATCATAATAGCTGGGGATTTATGGTTACCAGAACCAGACTGGAATAGCATTGATTTTACATCAGTAAGAAAATTATTTAAAATGTATGTTCAGGAGCTACAATTGCTGCCAATTGTAAACAAACCTATCAGGGAATAGACTGGAAATTGTTTGTGTTCCTAAGGAGATGATCATTACTTCAAGTTTTACAACCTTAGATGTGTAGTGATCATGAAATTATAAAGGCTAAGCTACTGACAGATAACCCTACTGAAATGAAATATAAACTGATGCACATGCATTTAATGACAGACTACAAAGAAGCAAAACAATCACTATGTAAAACTAAGTGGACATGCATTCAGTGGAAAGATGGCAGAAGGAATGTGGTATGTTTTGAAAAGGAAATTTTTTGAATATTAGAATCAAATAAATAAATGAAACAAGAAAGTTTAGCACCAGGATCTAGGCACATGAGTTCAGTATGATATATTTTGATACGAACAATATACTTAATTAAGATGAGAGATAAAATTATAAGAAATGGAAATGCTGTTGAAATATAACTTTGAAAACCTGAAATAAACTGGACAGACAAATTGAATATAGTGTGTGTGACAAGATCAGAAAAATGTGAAGAAAATCTGTATAAAAATATTAAGCATAACAGAAAAACATTTTATAGATGTATGAGATTTAGTTGGAGTAATAACATGCACATTTATCAGTTGTGTGTAGACTGTAAACATATTTACAAAATCTTATGCAAAACAGTTTGGCTCTCAAAAGGAGAGGCAATTTGTGATGGTAACACCCAGGTAACTTCAGATACTGAAATTAAATTAGATTAACTTGAAAAAGTACCATGCAAACTAGACCCAGCCAATACACAGGGAAGAGACTGAATTAGCGAGAATGATCTGAGAGCACTTCAGTGTGAACTTATAGATAAGTCAGCAAGCAGAGGACAGTAGTATTGCTGAAACTGAATTCATCCTCAAATCTTGGTGAGTACCTTCATGAGGTGGACCCTGTTTTTCACAAAATCTCACCAAGATAACACTAATATATAGACAATATTGATATAGCATATGTCATGGACAGAAGTGGGTCCACAATTAAAAAAGACAGCTGGGTGCACAAGACCCAGGATAAAAAAGTGTTCAATCCTGGTAGATGCACTGGTGCCTGGACTGGAATAAATGGCAGTGTAGAATCCTCAAAATACAGAAACATTCCTATAATGGGGCAAGGCCCGGGGGGGGCTCCCTGTTGTAGAAGGAAGAAGCAGTCCACAAAAATCACAAAAGAAGAGCCATAAAGATGATAAAGTGGACTATTGAGGATAAGAAAATGTATGCAAAAAGCCCAGAATTTCCAGACACAAGATATACAAAAAGATTAAGAGAGAAATTAGAAGTAAGAAAAATACTTCCACAAGAAAAACTGTCAGAAGCTTCAAACAAAAATGTGTACTCATTAATACAACAAATTTGTGAAAAACAGTATATAGACCAAGAAACATTGATCTGTTTGGAAAAAGAAGCAGCTGAGAAAGTGTGAAAATATAAACAAAACCTAGATATGTTTGAAAAGTATATAAAAAGAAATATGGACACGGGAATCAAAGAGAGATTTGATATGGTGCAATATTTATGTAAAGGCAAAAGTGAAATAATCAACATAAAGAAGGCAGCCCCAAAGATATTCCAAGAGAAATAAATACAGGCAAAGGTATCCAGGCATGGAAAATTTTACAATAAAAAAATATCACAAAGAGGGAATGGAGAAAAGAAGATTAGTAAAGTAGACGTTAAAAAAATAGAAAATGAAGTTATGGGGTACCTGCCAAGTGAAGAATTTGGTGTAAAAGGTCTCACACATGTTACATCACAGCATAATGGAACAGGTCCCCAAAGTAAGGAGAAACAGGAAGATCAGGAGACATCTGAAGAAGAAATATGGACATATGAAAGAAAAAGATTTAATATGTTATATCTATGCAAAGGAGGAAGCAAAACTAATCAATACAAAAAGAGCAGCACTAAAGCTATTTGAAGAGAAATATAGGCAAAGGAATCTGGACATGGAAAACTTTACAATACAAAAAACAGGAAGACAAAGAAAAAAAGGAGATTAGTAATGGAGAAGTTAAAGGAATAGAAACTGAGATTATGGAATACCTCCGAAGTGAAGGATTCAGTGTGGAAAATCTAATTCAGAAAGCACCACAACAGAATAGAGCAATGGACCTCCAAATTAAGGGGAAACCAGGTGAAGAGGAAACAATTGGTCACGTGACCTATTTAGATATTTTGGAGCCTTCCACAGGAAACCAGTATAAACGTTCACTTGAAGCTGGACAGCAAGGGAAGGAACAGGCAGTTGTGGAAACGCTGATGCAGTCAATGTTGAGGAGTGATAGGCTAGTGAATTCCCTTATGACAGAGCAACAGATGGCACAGGATGAAATTGAAGAGAATGTGTCACAGGAAGATGCAATAGAACTTCCTATGGAGTGCCCTCAGGGAATGGAAAACAAAAAATGTGCCCTCAGTTTAGAAGAAAATGAGCTAAGAGAAAAGCTGCTTGATTTACTAGATAGATAGACATACTAAGATCAATGAAAGAAACAGAGTGCAGAAGGTCAATAAAACCCAAAGATGAAACAAATGAACACAGTAATTAGGACTGTCCATAGAGATCCATGCAATATAACAGAAGTAAACAGTATATATTACTGCGCAGCTAAATTTATAACTGATAAAGTTCTACTACAAGAACACAGGGCGGTGAGGGAAAGGAAACTGCTTGACAGTGGCACAGGAAAAATAATTTTCTTCGGTGGCAAAAGCCAGGGTACCTTTTTGGCTGGGCTTGTATAGGCCCCAGGGCCGATAGCCTAGTACCTACCTATGAACCTATGAACCTATAAGAAATCAAATGCCATCATGGAAGTATTGAATAGAGGAAACTATAAAGCAATTAAGACAAGAAGTTTCACTGTTATAAAACTATAGAAGAGGGAACAGATCAACAAAAACACTTAGAAAGAGAGACGTAATAAAAGCAATGCATAGTATTAGAACAGATCAGGATCTGTTATGCACTACATAAATAATCTAAAAATCTCAGCATAGGCAGAAAACTTAGAAGATATACAGATAGATATAAAGGACAAGTACAAAATAAGTAATTTATTGATGACCCAAAAATGTTTTATAGAGAATTGGGAAACAAGGTAAAAGGAATTTAAAGACCACCAAAAAAAGAAGAAATCAATGTATTTTGGAGAAGCATCTATGAAGATCTTGTGGAACATAACAAAGAAGCTAAATAGACAGAAGTAAAAGAAAGAATAAGAAGTTTAAAGGTACATGATATGAAATGGGATGAAGTAACAGCCAGAGAGATTGGAACAAAGTTAAGAAAAGCCTCAAATTGGAAAACTCCAGGCCCAGATGCAGTAACTAACTTCTGGTTAAAAGTATTCACATCTTTGCATGAAGATTTAGCCATGAGTAAGAACTATTTATATGCACACCCCGAACAGACACTAACCTGGGTAACAACAGGAAAAATAATGCTCCTACTTAAGAGTGAACCTGCAAGCTATCCTAAAACTTATAGACCAATAACTTGCCTTCTGATGACGTATAAACTATACACTGGAATTGATGCTGACAGAGTTTATAGTCATTTAGAAAAAAAAACTCAATTATGGCAATAGAAGAAAAAGGACAATAAAAGAAAGTCATATGGAACAAATGATCATTTGTTGTTAAATAAAGAACTGTAAAAAGAGTAAGAATTTAAGTATGGCATGGATTGACTACAAAAAAAAATTTGATAGTATCCCACATTCATGGACAAAAGAGTGCTTAAAAATGTATAAGATACACTCTACACTGATCAACTACATTACAGTGACCACGAAGCAGTTGCAGACTACTTTGCAAATAAGCCATGATAAAGGACAAATTATTATTCCAGGGATAAAATTTCAAAGGGGGATAGATACTCCAGGGTGTCTCTCTATCACCATTGCTATTTTGTCTTGCCCTTAACCCATTAAGCTGTCTACTTAACAGCTTAGGCTATGGCTATAATTTGGCTCTTAGAAAAAAAACAAAGTGTAAAGACTTCTCATCTTCTCTCTTTCAATGATTTGAAACTATATAGCTTATCAGATGAGGAACTGAAAGCACAACTGCAGGTTGTCAAAGCTTTTTCAGATGATATAAGAATGTCATTTGGTCTTGATAAAAGTGCAAAAGCAACCTTTAAAACAGGAAAACTGCAGCACCAAGAAAACATTGGCTTGGGACAAGAATGTGATATAAAAGAACTTGAGCAAGAGGGAATGTATAAATAATTGGGAACTGATGAAGGAACAACAATAAAACATGAACAAATGTGACTAAAACTTAATAAGTAATACTTTAGAAGATTTAAATTAATCCCTAAAACAGAGTTGACATTTAGGAACAAAATCCAAGCTATAAACCAAGTTGATCTTCCTGTCCTAACTTACAGTTTTGGAATAATTGACTGGCCCCAAAATGTGTTGGATAGAATAGATAGGAAAACAAGAAGGATGTTTCATACTCACCAAATGATTTGTAAAAATCAGTGCATACCAAGATTATATATTCCCTGTTCCGAAGGAGGGATAGGCCTCCTTGAATTTGATTACATGTGTAGATCTGCAGTCATGGTGTGTGTGTGTGTGTGTGTGTGTGTGTGTGTGTGTGTGTGTGTGTGTGTGTGTGTGTGTGTGTGTGTGTGTTCATAGGTAGGTTCATAGGTAGGTACTAGGCTATTGGCCCTAGGGCCTATATAAGCCTAGCCAAAAAATGTACCCCGGCTTTCGCCCCCAAGAAAATTATTTTCCTGTGTCCCTGTCGAGCAGAGCCACAGAAGTGATCCCTGGGGTGAAAGTGTGTGTGTGTGTGTGTGTGTGTGTGTGTGTGTGTGTGTGTGTGTGTGTGTGTGTGTGAATAGTAATCCAAGTGTGTTTGGTTGATGAATATCCCCTGTGGCTGTGGTTATTAGCAATCGGAGGTGTGTCCAAACCACAACATGTACCATTCTCCATTCTACAACAGATGTTGTAAATCAACATATACCTATATGCAACCCTCAGCGCAATAATCTGTGAGGCATATGCAGTCGCTGTGTTACAGACTGGGGATTTCCGTGCATATGTGTACCCTGCCTATGACATGGTGGATGTGTTACCACACTTCCATACCCCATGGCCTTGCTGCAGGGCCACATTCTGGTGACACACAGATGCCTAGAATGGAAATGCAATACAACATGTGGGAACACATTCACTTAGCACTTCACTTGTGGGAGGGGGGGTAAAGCTGGCACTGAATGTGTTGCCAAGACTGTGACGAATATCTGTTGTCTCAGGATAAGTATTAGCATTGTGCAGCAACTCACAGCACTTGTGTTTAATGCTGTGGAGGTTGCTGATGTAACTATCAAAGGCTGTTGTGACTGTCGTCAGTGTCTGCTGCATGTCTGCTGTCATAGATGCCTGTAGGGGATTCCATGAAGGATCCAAATTTGTGTTTGAGGCTAATAAGGGAGTTCAACAGTCACCACTTTTCTCTGCAACAGTGTCCTCTTTTTGATGTATGCTTTAGTAATGGCAGGGGACCATCACATTGTTGCACAGTGTTTGGAGAACAGTGTCTAGGTTCTGTTGGCTCTGGCCAGTACCATGCATTCATGTACCTATGTACCTGTTTGTACAGTGCCTGTGAGTATGATTCCACAGTCATGCAGATATTTCCCATTGTCATGGGTGCAGTGAAGACATCCACCCCTTTTTTCATGGCTGCAAAGTCAGCTTTGGAGAGATTTTGCAAGGTGATTATCTTTGTGGGGGTGTGGCTGACATGTTGAGTTCCATGTTGATTACAGCCTGTGTGAACCTCACCCAGCAGGGATTGACATCAGTGGATGAGCAACAGTCATAGTTAACTTGTCAACATAGGTCAAGTTGTTGCATCCTCTACCAGTTGTCCATATGAGCTGGTCTAAGGCAATGGAAATGATGAATCCCAGAACTGTTGGGCCACTGTACTGACACTTGGCTACATTCCCCAGGTGATGGAGGGGTAGTTGAAGACTCATACTATGTCAGTGTTGCGTTAGACCATCATAGATGGCAGGGTATTGAGAAAAGTGCATTGACAGTCTAAAGACATAGATGTAGACCCATAGCAGGCTATGGTCTGGATTTCACTATTACCTCAAGGCAGTTGTACCGAAAGTATCTCCAATGCATTATGATGGGATACTAGTCTGGAGGTTTTCCTATCCATAATGAATATGGAGACAGCACCACCTGTGGAGGTGTGGTGTGGTCCATGTTTGGAGGCTGACAGCTGTGGAATGCATCATAGCCTGAAACTGCAGGTCTGCTGTCTGCTGCTGAGAACCACCTCTCCATTACAGCAGACGTGTCCTCCACTCCAGTGACTGCTATGAGTGACTGCATCCTAATAGTTAGATGTCTACTGTTGAGCAGCATGACCCTCAGATTGCATACATGTGTAGCTGTTATGGTGGTAATAACATTAGGAACACTGTCTAATAAGGCACCATATGGGTGGCAAGACACTTAGCCAATATCTGGAAACCCAACAGTGACAGATGTAGCACATCCATGGCAAGTCATTGGGTTCGGTCATTCGTGTCATCCCAAGCAGAGAGGTACTGGATCTGCTGAGAATGACACATAACACGTAAGTCAATGTTGCAGTCAATTATCTGTTGAGAGTACCGCAGCATCATTCTGGGAGTCAGTGGTACACTGTCCACGGCTACTGTCACACCTGCCTGGACTGCATAATCACAGAGTTCAACCATGTCTCCTGTCATGTAGTCCAGGGAGGTGTGTCTCAAGTCATTCACACCCACATGGATACAGAGTGATACTCGTAGTTTTTGTGGAGTGACATGACTGGCTGTGTCATGTGTTGGATGCTGGCATGTGATAGATATCTGGCTGTTACCTGCTCCATATTCAACTTAGTGAGTGGGATGTATGTGCCTCAGTACTGAGTTACCCATGATCACTGTATTGTGCAAGGTGGTTAGCCTTAGGAGCTTAGGTTGAGGGGCACACTGTGTAGGTTATATATGTATCCCTTGGCATGTGCCATGTAGTGGTGTCTGAGTGAGTGTCTGCCTTGCTGGACTGTGCTGTTTGGGTAAATGTCCATTGAGTGCCTCTGGGAAGGTGGTTGTGTGGCTTTTCACTGTATGTCATGGCTGTCAAAGTGGGTGTCACGATGAGCTACGTTTTTCACATGGTGTTGATGCAGGTGTCTATCTCATCCTCTTGACCTGCTAGTCCAGTCCTTGCTGCACATGCTCATAAGTTCTGCTGTGAAGGCCAGCATCATTTACCCTGCAGACCTCTCCCATGCATCTTCTGCTCTCCATCCAAATAACACGGCATAATGTCCACTCACATATCGGATGATGATGTCAGTTTCCCCAACAGAGAATGCTGGTAGCTGAGCACTCTGCATGTTACCTGGAAGACATAAACAGGGAAAAGGTCACAGGACCTCATACGGTTATCAAAATGCACATCAACAGTGGATATTACTTGCAAGTAATCCACCCTACACCAAAACCCTCCAATCTATCATGGCTATAACAGCTTGCATTACACGCCTGTCCCTGTGCTATCTTATTCTCCCCAATGTTGGACACTTGATTGCATAATCCTCTATTATCCATTCATTTCTGTGAAGAGGGTTGACAGTGGGCATCTTCCATGTGGATGGTGTGTGGATGGTGTCAGGTCTGTGTTTGACTGTAGTGTGTAATGGCACTCTGAGCACATGCCTGAGTTCATGTAGGAGGCAGACAGTGATGTTATTATGTCCCATGGAGATAAGCTGTTGTTGCCATCAGTAGGCAATATGTACATGCTCACCATTGCTGAGGGGAGGAGTATGGTTGATGTGCATATCCCCCTGTATAACTGGGGTGGCCAGGGTGGCGATGTTCCCACCTAACCTGTGTGATGCAGGTTGCCTATATCCATGGCATGTGTGTATGAGGTGTCCCTTACCCCCAGTACAGGGTGAATTGTGTTGCTTCCTCTGAGACTTACAACATATGTGGAGACATGGTTGCTATTGTCCTTGGTGGTGTGGATATGTCTGTTTCATAGTCATAGTCAACCTTACGGGAAGTCCCCTGTGAACTTACATGCTTCCTCAGATATAGGTGGACTTGCTTCCAAATTGTTGCCTGCACCTATGTGTCCCTGTACAGCCAATGTAGCAACCTATTATGTGGTTTGTGTATTGCTGCTGTCCACCAAAGGGAATTACTCTACCTTGGTGGAGGCTGGATATACGGGTCAGGTACTGCTGTGTCCATATAGCTGCAGTGGATATAAAGGGTACACACTCCTGATACACTGTGCAATTAGAGCATGACACCACAATAACTTATTTCATAACAATTCCCACCTGTAGTGTGACCTATAGCCTGTACAATTCAATTGAAAACATAACAATCTGGTCTGTGAAAAGACATGGAAATAATACTCAGTACAATAATCCAGTTGAATGAGTGCGCACACCCTTAAACTGATATATTGTGTATACACCTCTTGAGATGGTTACAGCATTCATCTGTCTTGGTCTGGACTCTAACATCATGGCACATCTTCACTTGGCAATAGTTGCTGACCTTCCTAGAAACACCTTTCATTGTATTTCAATGGAATTGTACAGGTTAGGGGTCACAAAAAGATGAGAAACATTATGAAATCATCTTCTGTGGTCTGAATGTCATACAGCACATATACCTGGCATTCTAACAGGGGTGTGTACACTTGTACCATATCCACTGTATATAGATGTTGAAATAGCTGGTAGTTTTAGGCATGGACAGAGGGTCATAACACAGTTGGACACTTCTGTGATTAATACCTGAATACCATGCCTACTCTAGTACCCATATCAGTGTCAGAGCACTGCAACAGCCAGCAGCTGTACACATTTATGTCTGTTGTATGCACTGACACTGATTTTACACACATGTGCAACATGCACAACCTATGTACCTGAATGCTTGAAACCCATGTGATTAGTTTTGTGCCTTCCAGCTGAACATAAGCATACATACATGTGCTCCGGGGATACCTGGTATACATTTCTGTTGTATGTTAGTATGGCACACTGTATTTACAGTCTTGCCACTCAATCATACTTATCAGCCTGTTACAGCAGTACGTCTGGACAATGGCACACATAAATAGGTGTCAAAGGGGACATCAGTATTGAGTCTGTATTACTATAGCAGCACCATACATTAGTACATTGATTACACAGTAGGGTTTGACATCACTGTGATAACCTGGAAGATGTCCAACAGTCATAAGTTGATTATTATGTCATTGTTCACAGACCTGCCAATGGTTTGGCTGAGATAACACAGATATATGTGTATGTGACTATAGATATGTCACAAATGTGCTTATTGTCAAGCAGAGCACTGTACAGTTGAATGTTATTAATTCACTAAATCACATGCAGTTCAACAGATGTGTCTGCAACAGTACTTTACTATGCACATGCTCTCTATAGGTCTCGTAGCTTTACAAGGCAAACATGTGTCATACTCATAATCACAGGTAACATGGATATGGAAAACATCCCATTAACTGGCCTAGCAATGGCACAGTCACTACTGTTCGACAGAAAGCCCTACAGTTGTCATATATGAGCTGCCCTTTCCCAGGGAGATTCAGGCTCCTGAGCTCTGATCCCACCTCACAACCTCTCAGAGCATCAAATCTGGACAAAGCCTAAAATGATGGAGGGATACATAGGGGCAGATTTTAAATATTCCTGTTACAAACATAGGAAGCTCATAGATAGATACATTTTGCATTACAGTGAATATTCTTAAGGATGTGGAGTCTTAAACTCAAGTGTTTGTCATTACCTGATTACTTCAATCCTCAGCTATTCGCCAGAAAAGTACAGATCTCAGGAGGAACAGACAAAAATACATGATGGTAAAATGTGAACATTCTGTGAAGATCTGTACAGTTGAGAGGTATGTCTGTGATATCTCCCACTGCAACGAGGGTCAGATGCTATGGCCATAGCAGCTGTTTAGTGGGACATTAGTTCAGCAAGTCTTGTTGGGACATATATTCCTCCAAATCATTTTTCCCATTATTACTGACCAAGAACTACATTCAATTACTTGCTTACATGTTCCACTTACCTTTTATCTTTCTTCTCTTTTCCACTTTATGTCTCATCTATTTCTCTCTCTCTCCCTGTGCACTACATGGATAGAGATGGTTTGAATAGGTGGCAGCATGGATTCTGTAGGTGATGCGTATGACCAGGTGATGATCTGTGCACCTATTGGGGTTCCCCACTTGCTAACTGCATGCAGAGAAGCTGTGTAGTTCTTCCAATAGCCAATGTCATGGCAACACACTCCTATAAATGAGTACTCCATGTGGGTGTTGGCCCTTTCCCTTACTTGTGAGGAAGACATCCTGGAGTTGTGTGGGCTACTACCTCTTACAACAAGACCTGTGGAGACAAGCCAACTAAATGGTGGAGAAGGTTCAAGACTTAGGGGCAGAATGTGAGTATTGCTGTTATATGTTTGGAATACTGTTAGTTTAACAGGGTGTGTCTGCACATGCTACTTCTGCATGGGTTTCAGTCTGACAAAGTTCTGTTTCTGCATAGCTCTCAACTGTAAGGCCATCCACATAATGGTCACAGGTTAGCCTGTTATGTATGGGCTGTTCCCCAGACAGGTGTTGTCCTTGAAAATCAGTAGCATACTCTAGTGATTGAATTATGTAGATGGTAACATCTATATACATATATATATATATATATATATATATATATATATATATATATATATATATACGCGCACACACACACACACACACACACACACACACACACACACACACACACACACACATAAATACATTTGCCCTACTGTTGAATGACTGTGCTGCATGATGTTTGAAAAAACATCAGACACATTTACAGCTCAGATGACTTAGTAGTAAATTGCTGTGTCATGGTGTGCATGGTCCTGGGTTCAAGACCTGCAAGGGCTGATTATTTTGTTGCTGGACAGAACAAGGGCTGTTGGATACAGAGTGATTAACGCAGTTGTAAGCGGGTTTGTGTGGGGTTGCGTGGTGGGAAGCAATGACAACTTCCTGTTAAATATGCTTACAGACAGTTAGCCCTAAAAGTGCTTAATCTGTGTAGGCAATGCTTAGCGCCACACAAACAGGTTTAATCCCACTTACTACTGCTTACTCCCGCTTACCCCATGCTAATTTCTTTAAAAGAAAAGAAAAAATGGGTGATAGGAAAGTGGTGAAAAGGGGGCATGAAGAGGGTTAAACAATATGAAAGATAGCTAGGGATGTGCAGGATGGGTGTAGGGAAGGTCCATAGCTGTCCATTTCTTCTACAGCAACAGCTGTGCATATGTACTGAATTTGGAGATACACTAAAGTGTCCATGGAGACTTTCATTCATGTTGAATTGCCGAACGGCAATTCTCAAGTGTAGGGGGCATTGTATTGTGAGAGCAAGGCTCTCAGACATTCCCTCTGCACTCGCACACAGGACCATGTCTGATTTAGAGCACAGCAGCCCACATTCATACATATGCATGGTGCACTGCCGTGCTGCAAGGGGACAGTCACTTCCATGCAAGACTTAGCTACTCTTGCATGGAAGTTTGCTGAATCCTGTTGTCTGTCTATTAAATGTAGGCTATAAAATTTTAATGGCTATAATGGCAAAAAGATTAAATACTATAGTACCAAAATTAATTAATGAAGTTCAAACTGGTTTCATGTTAAGAAGAAAGGTACAAGATAATATCATAAGGCTTCTATCTTTAACAGATATTGCTAATAAAAATAAAAAATAATTATCAATATTAAGTCTAGATATCGACAAAGCTTTTGATTCACTCAGTTGGATATATTTAAAAAAAGTGCTTAAAGAATATATATTTTCTTCAAGATTTATTGAAATAATAATGAAATTGCATAACAGTAATTTTTCTTTTGTTAACATTGGATCTTTTATGTCTCCCTCTTTTAAAGTATTATAAGGAATGAAACAAGGATGCCCTATTTCCATGTTATTGTTTGCCTTATCATAAGAGCCATTTGCTATGTATATCAAGGATAATAAAGAATTAGAAAGCTTTTATATCAATGATAATTATAATTCTAAAATTCAACTATTTGTGAATGATATTCTGTTGACCGCTAATAATAATGTTTTCTAGTGACAATTCAGTGATTCAATAAAACGTTTTGAGAAAATATCTGGTTTAAAATTTAATCATAATAAAACTGAAGCATTATTAATAAATAAAATAACCTCTCCTTTACAAAGCTACAAGGAATTTAAGTGGGAAATAAATTAATTACTTAGGAATTAAAATAGGAACTACATGGAAAGAAACAATAACATTAAATTATAGTAATATAGTTAATAATATATTAAAGCTTATTAAAACTTGGAACAAAATGTATTTTTCAATGTAAGACAGGCTTACATTGATAACAATTATAATATTGCCAAAATTATTATATCTTCCTCAGGCGATGCTTTTATCATCTAAAAATATTAAAAGATTACATTTTATATTATTAAACTTTTTGGAACATCCTAGAAACAAAGAATATCTTTTGATTGACATATAAGGAATTGGGATCTGAATGTTATCGGATTCCCTAATATTGATCTTTATATTAAATATGCTACTTTAAACATAGTGAGTCTTTGGCTAAATTCATCATATAGTTAAAACTGGAAATATTTGCATGAAGCAATTCTGACTTCTAATACTATATTTGGAATAAATTTTGATGTTCCAACACATATAAGTATAGCATACTGGATTATAAAAGACTATTGCATGAATAACAGAAATACAAATGTTCATATTTTTGCTATAAAACATATATTAGATACTTTCAAAATCATACTACATAGTATTTATGTGATCGAGCATTTGCAATTCTTGATAGTTCCTATAGATTATACTATTGGGTGTTTTCTAATTCTGGCCTCAATTCTTGGATGTAGGTAAAATGAGTAATTTAGAAACGTTCCTAGGTAGATATAATATAAACAAGACAAGTTGTTTGGATATACAGGCTTTTAGGGAATTTGTGGATAATACATTGCAAATGCCATTTCATGAATACTAAACCCATTGTCAAAACATTAGAATTTTGCTTTCAGATTAATAGTGAAGTATACAAAATAAATCATACTTATCAGTAATTTACAAAATATTAAGATCTGAATATGTGAATTTTGACATGTCTCATTGGAATTATTCTGCAAAAATAAAAAAGTATTTTCAGAAGTTAAGAATTTATATTTAAAATCTGCAAGTAATTCTGCCCCACACCCCCCCTACTTAAATATACCAACTCTGAGATCGCGCTACAGTGGGGAAAAGGGAAATCTCCCATATTGCGCTGTATGCGGAAGCGCAAAACGGGAGATTTCCCACTTCCTGTCAACATCACAAAATAGATAACAACATTACGTACACACATAGCAGATCTACTTGGAATCCCTGTTTAACCACAGCCTGCAAACTGGCTATGTTCCAGTGGAATGGAGGACAGCAATAGTAATCCCTCTGAACAAAGGGGGACCATCAGCCAACCCTAGGAATTATAGACTCATAAGCTTGACTAGCCTCAACTGCAAAACCATGGGAAGCATCATTTTGGATCTGTTTGGAAAAGGAAGCATCTGAGAAAGTGTGAAAATATAAACAAAACCTAGAGATATTTGAAAAATATAAAAAAGAAATATGGATATGGGAAAGAAAGAGAGATTTGATATGGTGCAATATTTATGCAAAGGAGAAAACCAAGTTAACTAATATAGAGAAGGCAGTCTCAAAGATATTCAAAGAGAAATACAGCCAAAGGAATCCTGATATGGAAAATTTCACAATAAAAAGATTAAGAGCACAAAGATATAATGTAGAAAAGACTATTAGTAAAGCAGAAGTTAAAGAAATAGAAGTTGAAGTTATGGAGTGCCTGCAAAGTGAAGGATTTAATGTAGAAGGTCTAAAACAGACTATATCACAGCATGATGGAGCGAGTCCCCAGAATAAAGAAAAGCAAGAAGACCAGAAGACATGTGAAGAAGAAATATGGACATGGGAAAGGAAAGGAGATTTAATATGGTGTAATATTTATGCAAAGGAGAAAGCAAAACTAACCAACACAAAAAGAGCAGCACCAAAGATATATGAAGAAAAATATAGGGAAAGGAATCTGGATATGGAAAACTTTACAATACAAAAAATAAGAAGACTAAGAGGAAAAATAGAAAAATAAATTTGTAATGGAGAAGTCAAAGAAATAGAAATTGAGATTATGGAACAGCTGCAAAGAGAAGGATTTAGTGTAGTAAATTGAGTACAGAAAGCACCACAACAGGATAGAGCAATGGATATCCAAATTAAGGGGAAACCAGTAGAACAGGAAGCACTTGGTTAGGTGCCATATCAAGATATTTTGGAGCCTTCCACAGGAAACCAGTATAAATGTTCATTTGAAGCTAGACAGCAAGGAAAGCAACAGGAAACTGTGGAAACTCTGATGCAGTCAATGTTGAGGAGTGATAGGCTAGTGAGCTCCCATATGACAGAACAACAGATGACACAGGATGAAATTGAAGAGAATCTGCCACAGGAAGATGCTATAGAACTTTCTATAGAATGTCTGCAGGAATGGAAAATAAGGGATGTGCCCTCAGTATGGACAAAAATGAATTAAAAGAAGAGTTGCTTGATTTAATAGACAAAGACAGATATATCAAGATCAATGAGAGAAGTAGACTGCAGAAGGTTAATAAAACCCCAAAAGTTAGAAACTTGATAAAACAAATGAACACAGTAATTAGGACTGTCCATAGAGATCCATGCAATATAACAGAAGTAAACTGAATATATTACTGTGCTGCTAAATTAATAAGTGATAAAAAAGGGTAGCAAGGGAAAAGAGGGGTGAAAGTGAATACCATCATGGAAATATCGAATAGAGAAAACTATAAAGCAGCTAAGACAAGAAGTGTCACTGTTAGAAGATTATAGAAGAGGGAATAGATCAACAAAAATACTAAGAAAGATAGATGTGATAAAAGCAATGCGCAGTATTAGAACAGACCAGGATCTATTATGTACTATTGGAGATAACAAACTAAAAATTTCAAAACAGGCAGAAACACTTAGAAGATACGAAGATAAATATAAGGGAAAAGCACAAAATAAGCAATTTATTGATAACACAAAAAGTTTTATAGGGAAATGGGAAATAAGGTAAAAGAAATTGAAAGACCACCAAAAAAAGAGGAAAGTAGATACATTTTGTAGAAGTGTCTATGAAGATCCGGTGGAACATAACAAAGATGCTAAATGGATAGAAGATGTAAACGAAAGGATAAGACGTTTAAAGGTACAGGATATAAAATGGGATGAAATAACAGCCAGAGAGATTGAAACAAAGTTGAGAAAAGCTTCTAACTGGAAAACCCCAGGCCCAGATGCAGTACCTAACTTTTGGCTTAAAGTAATGACTTCTTTGCACAAGGACATAGCCATGAGTAAGAACTATTGATCTGTCCACCCCAAACACATACCACACTGGTTAGCAACAGGAAAAACAATGCTCTTATTTAAGAGTGACCCTGCAAGCTACCCTAAAAATTTTAGACCAATAACTTGTCTTCCAACGATGTACAAACTATACATGGGAATTGACACCGACAGAGTTTATAGTCATTTAGAAGAAAACTCAATTATGGCAGTAGAAAAAAACGGCAATAAAAGAAAGTCATATGGAACAAAGGATCATTTGTTGTTAAACAAAGTTATAGTGGAGAACTGTAAGAAGGGGAAGAATCTAAGTATGGCATGGATTGACTACAAAAAAGCACGGATAAAAGAGTGCTTAAAAATGTATAAGATACACAATACAATGATCGACTACATTACAGTAACCATGACACAGTGGCAGACCACTTTGCAATTAAGCCATGATAAAGGACAGATTATTATCCCAAGGATAAAAATTCAAAGGGGGATATTCCAGGGTGACTCTCTGTCACCGTTGTTATTCTGCCTTGCCATTAATCCATTAAGCTGTTTACTTAACAGCTTAGGCCATGGCTACAATTTGGCTTCTAGAAAACAACAAAGTCTAATGACTTCTCATCTTCTCTTTGTCGATGATAACTGTATAGCTCATCAGATGAGGAACTGAAATCACAGCTGCAGGTTGTCAAAACTTTTTCAGATGATATTGGAATGTAATTTGGTCTTGATAAATGTGCAAAAGCAACCTTTAAAACAGGAAAGCTGCAGCACTAGGAAAGTTTGGAACAAGAATGTGATATAAAAGAACTTGAGCAAGAGGGAGTGTATAAATACTTGGGAATTGATGAAGGATCATCAATAAAACATGAACAAATGCAAATAAAGCTCAGTAAGGAGTACTTTAGAAGACTTAAATTAATCCAGAAAACAGCACTGACATCAAGGAACAAGATCCAAGCCATAAATCAATTTGCTCTTCCTGTCCTAACTTATAGTTTTGGAGTGACTGACTGGCCCCACAAAGTGTTGGATAGATTGGATATTAAAACAAGAAGGATGCTTCATGCTTACCAGATTATTTATAAAAATCAGTGTATACCAAGATTATATATTCCCCATTCTAAAGGAGAGATATAGCTCCTTGAAATTGATTACATGTATAGATCTGCAGTCGTGGGACTCCACACATGTCTGCTGACCTCACAGGATCCAAATGTAGTAAATGTTTTGAAACATGAGGAGAATAAATCTAAGATGACAGCTCTGCTTAATTTAGTAGAAGCATATCGACGTCAAGCAGGAATGGAAATTATACCAGAAGTAAATAAAAACCAGGCAGCAACTGAATGTATAAGGTGAAGGACCAGATGAGAAGGCAAGAAATGTGGAAAAAACATAAATATAGTTGCAAATATAGAAAACTTCTGGAAAAGCCTCATGTTGATCAAGAATGAACACAGGAATGGTTAAGGAGAGGTGAATTCACATCAATAAACGAAAGGTTAATATTGGCAGCCCAAGATAGTGGGCTACCTACACGCTGGTTTACAAAGTCCATTGAACATGTGGGAGAAACAGACATATGTAGTTTTTGTAAAACTGAATTGGAAACAGTCACACACCTTGTTGCTGGTTGTGATGCACTAATGGCAGAGGGACTGTATACTGAAAGGCATAATAATGTGGCGAGACTGTTACACTGGAGATTGTGCAAAATATTATGGTATCAAAGTGGCTGAAGAACACTGGAAATATGAGCCACAAAGAATCATAGAAAATTATGTTTATATCACATGGGATCACCCAATACCAACAGTTCAAAAGATAGATGCTAGAAAACTGGATATAGTGGTCCAAGAAAAGAAGTCAAAAGTAGCCTTGATCATTGAAATCGCCACACCCAGTGACTACAGTGCCTTGCGTACGGAGACATAAAGTCATAAGATACCTGGATCTGCAGGCAGAAATGAGAGCCATGTGGAAGAAAGATATCCAGACAGTTCCAGTAGTAGTAGGAACAACTGGTCTTATAAAAAAGAATTTACAATCATATTGAGATATGCTACCAATTCATGTAACACCGTATGAATTGCAGAAGGAGTCATTACTGGGCACATTGTGGGTGCTCCAAAGAGCACTTTTGGCTAACGTCAAAGAGTGAAACAATACTAATTTAATGAACTTTAATCGTACTTTGACTTAGGAAAGGGGTCCATTCCTGTCATGGTATTAGAAACCCCAAAGACTTGAAGAAATTAAAAAAGGGCTGATTCTGTACTATGTAAAGGTAATATATGTAGCTAAGGAACTTGTATCATAGTGGGGAGACTGCTTGGATCCTTAAAGCTCAATACTGCTATAGACACTTTAAGGAAATCTATCTACTTTACAAACTGCTTTCTTGACAAGGTATGCTGCTATATTTTTTACTGAGTGACTTTTGTTTAACATTAATGATGAACTGCAATACCCAATGCAGAAACTGATGCTAAAGATGTGGATCCCCACATCCACTGCCCATATTTCAGACACAGTCAGTATGCTTACTCATACTCATGCCACAGAGGTCTCCGATATAGGACAGGTTGAGGGTGACACAGTTGATCGGGGTAGTCATCCAAGTGACCATACAGCCACTACATCATCTGGTATTAGCTGATGTAGCCATGCCAGATCCCACTCCCACAGAGGCACTACTTCTACTGCTTCATCAGTGATTGTGGTGTCCACACTCAGCATGGTAAGCCACAGGGTTGTGGTCCTGAATGTAACTGTAATAAGAGCTCATCCAGAAGACATTGCTCACATACAGGTAGCATCCCCAACTTCTAGCCAGGGCTGTGGCAGTAGCAATGCAACTCTTGACAGAGGTAGCTCTCATGGTCAGGTGTGATGACACTGAACTGATTATTCTATCATGCATAGTCTACATCAGTCCAGGATGCCAGGATATAGTCCTGCAGGCAGACACACAAACACACTCTGAAAAAAAATACATGTGCATACCACTTCACACAGATGCAAGTTATCAAATCAGTACTGTTGAGTGCTATGCATCTCTTGTTAGTAGCCCTAGCAATTGTATACTTTAATAAATACACATGTTTCTTACTCTCAGTCACTCTTCGGTGTCAGCCTTGCTCTCCTGCTCTCCTGCCACCCTAAACCAACCCTGTGCAAATGGTGATGACTGTGTCCTGCTCTTTGCACATGTATTTGTGACTTAAGGTTGCATATATGTCTGATGCACAGAGTGGATAGCTAATACTTACTTAATCACAAGATTGCCTTTATGAATATGCATTAGAGAAGAAGGGTTTTGATTTCTTGTTCCGACTCACTTCTGATCGATTGGTTATATAACTGTTGAATGTCATTGCATTTCAGTTATTATTGTAAGTAATGCAGTAGAAGCAGTAGTTACCTCAGTCTTGCTTATTGCTATACTTGTCCAAATGATAGTATCATTCATCTGTTCTGTGGTTTATATATAGCAGGCAACTGAAACACGTGATGCACAATATTTGGTAGAATGCTTAGCTGTATATTCTGTATATTGCAATCATCAGTCATATAAGCTATTACTGAAATAACTGTACACCTCAGATAAATGCTTAGAGGCATGTGAATATTTATATATGAGAGTACTCATATATATATATATAGATATATATATATATATATATATATATATATATATATATATATATATATATATAAATAAGATGGTTAAGTAAAGGTCATATTTATATGTTGGTGGGGTCTTAGCCTTTGACTTAGGTAGATAGTGTGCGCGCTATACTTTGCATCTTAGTCAAAGCCAGGACATACTGTGCATCAAAGCCAGGACATGCTGTGCATGTCACCATCTGCCAAAACCATCTGCAGCTGGTATTTCTCCCTCAGACTCCTCATCTATATCTGCTGCTGCTGGCCCTGCCTGTGGTCCTTAAAACTGTCGTCCTGCCCCTTGCTGCCCTTGTTGAATCTGCTTCCTGACAATTAATATCGTGTAACATGGCACAGACTGAGTATTTGGGCAGAGGTGGCTGGGTTGTACTGCAGGGCACCTCCTGATGTGTCTAGACACTGGAACCTTGATTTGAACAATCCAGACACATGTTCTATGATACTCCTAATTTGAGCATTGGCCTCATTGAATCCTTGCTCAGTGGAGTTGTGTGAGTTTCTCATGGGTGTCATAAGCCAGGGCTCCCATGCATGACCTGCATTTCCCACGAGATGCCCTTGTGAAAAGTCACTCCTAGCAAACCTTGTGTGCAGCTCACAGATGTGTCATATCTGTGAGTTGTAAAAACTGCCTGGGTTACCTGCTCACACATTGTAGATGATTCCTTAGGCATTACAGACAATTTGACAGTTTATTGACTGGTATCTTTTCCTGTTACTGTACTTCCTTCCCAATCCACAGGGTATTGCTTTTAATTTTGTATGTATGCAATATAAGGCCTCCAAATCTTTTGGGAAGTGTGCTATTGCATATGCTTGGTTCTTGCTCTGGGGTGCATGGGAAACAGATGTGATCCCTTGCATGTTGTAGCACTGTGTTTAAAAACGAATGTAATATTCTACAGGCTGATGCCTGTGACACCCCTAACATATCCCCTATGGCTTTCTGGAAAGTAACAGTAGCTAGTATATGTACTGCTACACATACCTTAGTTTCCACTGTGATGGGTTCTCCACAGTTTCCCTTTGGCCTGAGGTGTTTCCCTTTGTTTCTGTACCCTACATGGACAGCCAATTAATGAATACCAAATAGAGTGCTGTTGTGTGCACAGTGTATTGCTCTGCATCCACAATAGCAGCACTTAATGTAGACATTCATGAATTTGGCCATAGAGTAAATTGTTATACTACAGCACACTGTGATTGAAACCACAGATTCATTTAATGATCTGGGATATGGGTAAACCCAGCTTTGAGGCTGTTTTTTATCATATTAACTAATTGGATAATTACAATTATCAGACTTTATCCTAAATGAAAAAATTTATAAAGTCTAGGAAATCAGAAATGATGAAATCATTGTTTTTAAGTTATATTAGACCCAAACTAGACTTTGTCATAAAAATATGAAGACCTTATAAAAACTAGCACGAGTAAATTGGAAAGGGTACTGTGTAAATATACTATAGGTATCCATGGATGTGAAAGTTTAAGTTATTATGAATGATTAAAATATAACTAGCACAGTTTATCCTATAGGCATTTAAGAGGATACCTGATTTGGGTGTATAGGTCATTTAGACGCAAGTGCCTCTGTGAATGTTTGGGATTATGAAAGAGTAGTAGAGAATCATCAGACAACCTGCCCAGGAAATTATATAGGAGTGAGACATGTACTAACGGGCTTTCTGATAGAGTAGCTGATGCCTGGAACACACTACCAAATTATATTAAGCAAGCACTAGTAGATATTTGAAGAAAATCTTGGACACTTACTATCTGGATAACTGCTTTGGTATATTGGCAGGTTAGAAGAGCATTACAGCTCATGCGTGAAATATATGTATGTATATTGTGATAAGATGCCATATGTAAGATATGGAGAAATTTTTAAGGTAAAGGAAAAAAGAGAGAAACGAGCAAAAATATGGAGAAATAGAGGAATATATAAAATAATGTAATAATAAAAGAATGGAAGAGAGATCGAGTATGGCTCAAAGAAGAAAGGAGGGGTATAAGAATATAATGAAGGAGCAGAAAAAGCTAGACCCATGGAGAGAACTAGGGGAAGATGCTAAATATAATACAAAAAGAGAAGAAAAAACTTTAAAGATATAGAGGGATGTAAAGATTTTTGTGAAGACATATGTTATACAAATTATCGCTGAAAGAAATCATGAAAAGTAAACAATATGAAGAATGGAAGTGTGCAGTTTGTAATGAGGAAAGAACAATGAAACAAGCATTTTTAAAATGCAGGAGAGTAAAGAAGTTTTGAGAGAAAAGTAAAGATATCCAACAAAGGATGGAGTACAAAGTATAATTATGGAAATTATAAGTTTATTAGAAATAAAAAAATAATGTTATAGATAAAAAATGTTTCGTGTTTTTGATTTATATGGAAAGAAGGTGTGGAGAGGTATTATATAATAAAAATTGGATGTGGCTGAAATAAATAAATAAATAAAGTTGTGTATGGTGTTATGATGGGGAATGTAAAAATGATAATGTAAAATGTGTTGATGTGTTGAATACGTTGTTTTTAAAAGTACAAATAGGTATGTAAACATTTAAATATTAAAAACCTCTACTATTTTCTACAAAAGACCCCACATTGATGGGACTGCTGCATATCTACAAGTCAAGCTCCACACGAATAACCCAGACACACAACCTCAACCTCATCTGTGACATCAACAGGACTTGTTGGCGGGACAGATTTGTGTCCCAGAGACCCCCCAGCCCATCTGTGGAATAGACCCCATCTCCACATCAAGCAGAGTACCTCATTAACTCTTTTTAAGCACAACCTGGATAACTGGATGAGGAACAGAAAATATACCCTTGGGATTCCACCTGTGTCCCTGCTGGACAGGGGCATAGGGTGCTGACTTGTCAGAACATGGGCTAAATTCTTGGCTAGGTTTGTAAGGGGCCTTAGGGCTAATAGACTAGTAACTTCCTATAATCCTATGATCCTATGAATCTATTACATCTTCCTGAGCTACTCCCAACTCAGATAGATGGGACCTCATTTTATTGTCTGATCTGAAGTATTGCACACAGCCCACAACCATGCTGTACTGCAATATTAGTATTGGAAAAATAAAACCAAGTAGCTGGTGTGGAGACAGCATCAAAGATACATATGTCTCCTGTTTATTTTTTTAAACACCTTTATTGAATTATCATTTGTGACATAGGCAAATTTACATTAATACAAAAGTAATCAAACTATAATTAACATAACATACAGTATACTTCACATGTATTGCTATATATCATATCACCTAAGCAATATTACATAAATTATTCAATTCCTGCATTTTTTTTTAATCAAGAAACATCTTTATTAAACCATCACTTACAATGAACACTAATTAACAAATGACAGAGAACTGGAACACTTGAAGAAGAGAGAACATTTTTTGATAAAGAAATTCAGAGGTTTTTGTTTCCAGCTTAACATGACCCTTCTGAGTCAAATAATTTTTGGAGAAATTAAGCCATTGCTCTCCTATCCCAAAGGAATCAAGATAGGATTGAGCTGAACCTCTGCCATCCTACAACACTACTCTGATACTGAAACCCAGGTCACACTCTCTGGTATGAATTCATACAGGGGGGTGTGATACTTCATAGACTACCAGATACCTAAGAAGTATTTCAAGCCTTAGAAATACATACTACCCAAGAATCAGGTAATGAGATTCTGTCACTTCTATTTAAAATCATCTCATTGCCTGTATTTGTGTTATCTGATGACCATTGAGTCAATTGTATAACCACTGATATATCCCACAACCAGACATCCTCACAGTTATGTTGGTCATAACTAGAGTGGGCAAGCCAGAGCCAGAGTATAATCTCGGCTCGGTCTCATGATCAAACAGATTAAAGAGCCAAGAAAAAGCCGAGCCACAATCACAAGTTTTTTTTTTTTGAGTAACTACTGACTGTTGATTCAGACCACACCTCCAGGCAGTGAGTGCTTTCTGTTAGGTCAGGTCTGCATATCTAAACAACTATTACTCAGACAAGCTCCTCGTGGGTCTGCAAAGTGGTCCTAGCAGCAGGGAACTCAGAAAAGCGACCACTTTCTGGATTTAAGTATCTTTGCTTTTTTCACTTGGAATAGCTTCTGTAGCTTACCCTGAAGTAGCTTGAACTGTTTTTAACTGTTTGCTGCATTATTTTAAAATCTGCCCTTAAAGTTACATTTTAGTCGAATTTGATCGAAACTTTGTTGTTTGTTTGTTTGTTTAATTTATCTGTGGAGGCTGCCCACTAAAGTGTGCTAGCCTGTGTAACTAATTTATCACTGTTCCTGCATTTTCTGTGTGTTTCTACCAAAAACAAAAACAAAAAATAATCCTTGTTTTCCCGCCTTCCTCGACTAGTTTAGACCAGTTTACAGGCATTTCTGTATTCTGGGCTGTGGTGTAGTTCCTGTGTTGTCCATTACCTTACTTGGAAAGAGGGAAGTTTCTTTGCTCACCAGTGGGAGTGGGGAGCCTTGAGCAGCCTACCTGTCCCTGTAGGAAGTGACCTCAGCACAAGAAGCTGTAGTAATTGGTTGTTTTGGACCATTTCTAGCTCTTTTGTAGTTCACTGTTTAAAATCCGCCTCTGGCCGTTTTTTTCTGGCTATACTACTCAGACAAGCTCCTCGTGGGTCTGCAGAGTGGTCCTAGCAGCAGGGAACTCAGAAAAGCCACCACTTTCTGGATTTAAGTATCTTTGCTTTTTTTCACTTGGAATAGCTTCTGTAGCTTACCCTGAACTAGCTTGAACTGTTTTTAACTGTTTGCTGCATTATTTTAAAATCTGCACTTAAAGTTACATTTTAGTCGAATTTGATCGAAAGTTTGTTGTTTGTTTGTTTAATTTAACTGTGGAGGCTGCCCACTAAAGTGTGCTAGCCTGTGTAACTAATTTATCACTGTTCCTGCATTTTCTGTGTGTTTCTACCAAAAAAACAAAAAAACTAAAAAGTAATCCTTGTTTTCCCGCCTTCCTCGACTAGTTTAGACCAGTTTACAGGCGTTGCTGTATTCTGGGCTGTGGTGTAGTTCCTGTGTTGTCCATTACCTTACTTGGATAGAAGGAAGTTTCTTTGCTCACCAGTGGGAGTGGGGAGCCTTGAGCAGCCTACCTGTCCCTGTAGGAAGTGACCTCAGCACAAGAAGCTGTAGTAATTGGTTGCTTTGGACCATTTCTAGCTCTTTTGTAGTTCACTGTTTAAAATCCGCCTCTGGGTGTTTTTTTTTCTGGCTATACTACTCAGACAAGCTCCTCGTGGGTCTGCAGAGTGGTCCTAGCAGCAGGGAACTCAGAAAAGCCACCACTTTCTGGATTTAAGTATCTTTGCTTTTTTTCACTTGGAATAGCTTCTGTAGCTTACCCTGAACTAGCTTGAACTGGTTTTTAACTGTTTGCTGCATTATTTTAAAATCTGCACTTAAAGTTACATTTTAGTCGAATTTGATCGAAAGTTTGTTGTTTGTTTGTTTAATTTAACTGTGGAGGCTGCCCACTAAAGTGTGCTAGCCTGTGTAACTAATTTATCACTGTTCCTGCATTTTCTGTGTGTTTCTACCAAAAAACAAAAACAACAAAAAAAAATAATCCTTGTTTTCCCGCCTTCCTCGACTAGTTTAGACCAGTTTACAGGCATTGCTGTATTCTGGGCTGTGGTGTAGTTCCTGTGTTGTCCATTACCTTACTTGGATAGAGAGAAGTTTCTTTGCTCACCAGTGGGAGTGGGGAGCCTTGAGCAGCCTACCTGTCCCTGTAGGAAGTGACCTCAGCACAAGAAGCTGTAGTAATTGGTTGTTTTGGACCATTTCTAGCTCTTTTGTAGTTCACTGTTTAAAATCCACCTCTGGGCGTTTTTTTCTGGCTATACTACTCAGACAAGCTCCTCGTGGGTCTGCAGAGTGGTCCTAGCAGCAGGGAACTCAGAAAAGTGACCACTTTCTGGATTTAAGTATCTTTTCTTTTTTTTCACGTGGAATAGCTTCTGTAGCTTACCCTGAACTAGCTTGAACTGTTTTTCACTGTTTGCTGCATTACTTTAAAATCTGCACTTAAAGTTACATTTTAGTCGAATGTGATAGAAAGTTTGTTGTTTGTTTGCTTAATTTAACTGTGGAGGCTGCCCACTAAAGTGTGCTAGCCTGTTTAACTAATTTATCACTGTTTCCGCATTTTCTGTGTGTTTCTACCAAAAAAACAAAAAAACAAAAAAATAATCCTTGTTTTCCCACCTTCCTCGACTAGTTTAGACCAGTTTACAGGCATTGCTGTGTTCTGGGCTGTGGTGTAGTTCCTGTGTTGTCCATTACCTTACTTGGATAGAAGGAAGTTTCTTTGCTCACCAGTGGGAGTGGGGAGCCTTGAGCAGCCTACCTGTCCCTGTAGGAAGTGACCTCAGCACAAGAAGCTGTAGTAATTGGTTGCTTTGGACTATTTCTAGCTCTTTTGTAGTTCACTGTTTAAAATCCGCCTCTGGGTGTTTTTTTTCTGGCTATACTACTCCGACAAGCTCCTCGTGGGTCTGCAGAGTGGTCCTAGCAGCAGGGAACTCAGAAAAGCCACCACTTTCTGGATTTAAGTATCTTTCCTTTTTTTTTCACTTGGAATAGCTTCTGTAGCTTACTCTGAACTAGCTTGTACTGGTTTTTAACTGTTTGCTGCATTATTTTAAAATCTGCACTTAAAGTTACATTTTAGTCAAATTTGATCGAAAGTTTGTTGTTTGTTTGTTTAATTTAACTGTGGAGGCTGCCCACTAAAGTGTGCTAGCCTGTGTAACTAATTTATCACTGTTCCTGCATTTTCTGTGTGTTTCTACCAAAAAAACAAAAAAACAAAAAAGTAATCCTTGTTTTCCTGCCTTCCTCGACTAGTTTAGACCAGTTTACAGGCATTGCTGTATTCTGGGCTGTGGTGTAGTCCCTGTGTTGTCCATTACCTTACTTGGATAGAAGGAAGTTTCTTTGCTCACCAGTGGGAGTGGGGAGCCTTGAGCAGCCTACCTGTCCCTGTAGGAAGTGACCTCAGCACAAGAAGCTGTAGTAATTGGTTGCTTTGGACCATTTCTAGCTCTTTTGTAGTTCACTGTTTAAAATCCGCCTCTGGGTGTTTTTTTTCTGGCTATACTACTCAGACAAGCTCCTCGTGGGTCTGCAGAGTGGTCCTAGCAGCAGGGAACTCAGAAAAGCCACCACTTTCTGGATTTAAGTATCTTTGCTTTTTTTTCACTTGGAATAGCTTCTGTAGCTTACCCTGAACTAGCTTGAACTGGTTTTTAACTGTTTGCTGCATTATTTTAAAATCTGCACTTAAAGTTACATTTTAGTCGAATTTGATCAAAAGTTTGTTGTTTGTTTGTTTAATTTAACTGTGGAGGCTGCCCACTAAAGTGTACTAGCCTGTGTAACTAATTTATCACTGTTCCTGCATTTTCTGTGTGTTTCTAAAAAAAAAACAAAAAAGTAATCCTTATTTTCCTGCCTTCCTCGACTAGTTTAGACCAGTTTACAGGCATTGCTGTATTCTGGGCTGTGGTGTAGTTCCTGTGTTGTCCATTACCTTACTTGGATAGAAGGAAGTTTCTTTGCTCACCAGTGGGAGTGGGGAGCCTTGAGCAGCCTACCTGTCCCTGTAGGAAGTGACCTCAGCACAAGAAGCTGTAGTAATTGGTTGTTTTGGACCATTTCTAGCTCTTTTGTAGTTCACTGTTTAAAATCCACCTCTGGGCGTTTTTTACTGGCTATACTACTCAGACAAGCTCCTCGTGGGTCTGCAGAGTGGTCCTAGCAGCAGGGAACTCAGAAAAGTGACCACTTTCTGGATTTAAGTATCTTTTTTTTTTCACTTGGAATAGCTTCTGTAGCTTACCCTGAACTAGCTTGAACTGTTTTTCACTGTTTGCTGCATTACTTTAAAATCTGCACTTAAAGTTACATTTTAGTCGAATGTGATAGAAAGTTTGTTGTTTATTTGTATAATTTAACTGTGGAGGCTGCCCACTAAAGTGTGCTAGCCTGTTTAACTAATTTATCACTGTTTCTGCATTTTCTGTGTGTTTCTACCAAAAAAACAAAAAAACAAAAAAATAATCCTTGTTTTCCCACCTTCCTCGACTAGTTTAGACCAGTTTACAGGCATTGCTGTGTTCTGGGCTGTGGTGTAGTTCCTGTGTTGTCCATTACCTTACTTGGATAGAAGGAAGTTTCTTTGCTCACCAGTGGGAGTGGGGAGCCTTGAGCAGCCTACCTGTCCCTGTAGGAAGTGACCTCAGCACAAGAAGCTGTAGTAATTGGTTGTTTTGGACCATTTCTAGCTCTTTTGTAGTTCACTGTTTAAAATCCGCCTCTGGGTGTTTTTTCTGGCTATACTACTCAGACAAGCTCCTCGTGGGTCTGCAGAGTGGTCCTAGCAGCAGGGAACTCAGAAAAGCCACCACTTTCTGGATTTAAGTATCTTTCCTTTTTTTCACTTGGAATAGCTTCTGTAGCTTACCCTGAACTAGCTTGAACTGTTTTTAACTGTTTGCTGCATTATTTTAAAATCTGCACTTAAAGTTACATTTTAGTCGAATTTGATCGAAAGTTTGTTGTTTGTTTGTTTAATTTAACTGTGGAGGCTGCCCACTAAAGTGTGCTAGCCTGTGTAACTAATTTATCACTGTTCCTGCATTTTCTGTGTGTTTCTACCAAAAAAACAAAAAAAAACCAAAAAATAATCCTTGTTTTCCTGCCTTCCTCGACTAGTTTAGACCAGTTTACAGGCATTGCTGTATTCTGGGCTGTGGTGTAGTTCCTGTGTTGTCCATTACCTTACTTGGATAGAAGGAAGTTTCTTTGCTCACCAGTGGGAGTGGGGAGCCTTGAGCAGCCTACCTGTCCCTGTAGGAAGTGACCTCAGCACAAGAAGCTGTAGTAATTGGTTGTTTTGGACCATTTCTAGCTCTTTTGTAGTTCACTGTTTAAAATCCACCTCTGGGTGTTTTTTTTCTGGCTATACTACTCAGACAAGCTCCTCGTGGGTCTGCAGAGTGGTCCTAGCAGCAGGGAACTCAGAAAAGTCACCACTTTCTGGATTTAAGTATCTTTGCTTTTTTTCACTTGGAATAGCTTCTGTAGCTTACCCTGAACTAGCTTGAACTGGTTTTTAACTGTTTGCTGCATTATTTTAAAATCTGCACTTAAAGTTACATTTTAGTTGAATTTGATCGAAAGTTTGTTGTTTGTTTGTTTAATTTAACTGTGGAGGCTGCCCACTAAAGTGTGCTAGCCTGTGTAACTAATTTATCACTGTTCCTGCATTTTCTGTGTGTTTCTACCAAAAAAACAAAAATCAAAAAAATAATCCTTGTTTTCCCACCTTCCTCGACTAGTTTAGACCAGTTTACAGGCATTGCTGTATTCTGGGCTGTGGTGTAGTTCCTGTGTTGTCCATTACCTTACTTGGATAGAAGGAAGTTTCTTTGCTCACCAGTGGGAGTGGGGAGCCTTGAGCAGCCTACCTGTCCCTGTAGGAAGTGACCTCAGCACAAGAAGCTGTAGTAATTGGTTGTTTTGGACCATTTCTAGCTCTTTTGTAGTTCACTGTTTAAAATCCACCTCTGGGCGTTTTTTTCTGGCTATACTACTCAGACAAGCTCCTCGTGGGTATGCAGAGTGGTCCTAGCAGCAGGGAACTCAGAAAAGTGACCACTTTCTGGATTCAAGTATCTTTTCTTTTTTTTCACGTGGAATAGCTTCTGTAGCTTACCCTGAACTAGCTTGAACTGTTTTTCACTGTTTGCTGCATTACTTTAAAATCTGCACTTAAAGTTACATTTTAGTCGAATGTGATAGAAAGTTTGTTGTTTGTTTGCTTAATTTAACTGTGGAGGCTGCCCACTAAAGTGTGCTAGCCTGTTTAACTAATTTATCACTGTTTCCGCATTTTCTGTGTGTTTCTACCAAAAAAACAAAAAAATAATCCTTGTTTTCCCACCTTCCTCGACTAGTTTAGACCAGTTTACAGGCATTGCTGTATTCTGGGCTGTGGTGTAGTTTCTGTGTTGTCCATTACCTTACTTGGATAGAAGGAAGTTTCTTTGCTCACCAGTGGGAGTGGGGAGCCTTGAGCAGCCTGCCTGTCCCTGTAGGAAGTGACCTCAGCACAAGAAGCTGTAGTAATTGGTTGTTTTGGACCATTTCTAGCCCTTTTGTAGTTCACTGTTTAAAATCCGCCTCTGGCCGTTTTTTTCTGGCTATACTACTCAGACAAGCTCCTCGTGGGTCTGCAGAGTGGTCCTAGCAGCAGGGAACTCAGAAAAGCCACCACTTTCTGGATTTAAGTATCTTTCCTTTTTTTTCACTTGGAATAGCTTCTGTAGCTTACCCTGAACTAGCTTGAACTGTTTTTTAACTGTTTGCTGCATTATTTTAAAATCTGCACTTAAAGTTACATTTTAGTCGAATTTGATCGAAAGTTTGTTGTTTGTTTGTTTAATTTAACTGTGGAGGCTGCCCATTAAAGTGTGCTAGCCTGTGTAACTAATTTATCACTGTTCCTGCATTTTCTGTGTGTTTCTACTAGAAAAACAACAAAACAAAAAATAATCCTTGTTTTCCCACCTTCCTCGACTAGTTTAGACCAGTTTACAGGCATTGCTGTATTCTGGGCTGTGGTGTAGTTCCTGTGTTGTCCATTACCTTACTTGGATAGAAGGAAGTTTCTTTGCTCACCAGTGGGAGTGGGGAGCCTTGAGCAGCCTACCTGTCCCTGTAGGAAGTGACCTCAGCACAAGAAGCTGTAGTAATTGGTTGTTTTGGACCATTTCTAGCTCTTTTGTAGTTCACTGTTTAAAATCCGCATTTGCACGGCTTTGAGCGGTTGTGTGCATAGCGCAGCGCCGGTTAAACAAGGTTAAACTTTTTCTGGCTCCGCCAAGTCTGCTCTTCAAATTTTCCCTTAAGGAAGCTCTACTCTTAGTATAACCAGACTACTTACTATATTATAAGCCTAGCACTTGTTCTCAATACTTCTCTACTAAGTAAGCACTCTCGTACTAAGTAAAGCACTACATCTACTTTCCACCCCTGTGAATATCCATTTCCCTTAAAGGTACAGCACTCCCTTATACTGTTCTAGCATGTCGAGTGGTAGATCACTGGCATCGTCTCCAGTTCAGCTGGTCAATCTGGGTATCTTGAGACAATGCTACAATTGTCTCATGTACACAGACAACCCTCTCATCCTCCCAGCAAACACAAATACATGTGAGAGATGCAACTATATAGCCAAACTGGAGGCTGAACTCTCTCAACTCAGGGCTGGCATGACCAGACAGGAGGAGATGGCAACCACACACACAACAATCCCAGTCCCACATAGATCTACCACAACTGCAAACCAAACACATAAAAACTCAAAGACATACTCGGAGGCTCTAATAAAAAACTTACCAAAACAACAGAGGCTCCCAAAGCAGACACCCAAAATCCACCACCTCAAAACAAAACACATGCAACACATACTTCAATAAATCAGTGTGTCAACCAATCACAGCCCTTAAGGCCAAACACCTTGCCTGATACACTAGTAATAGGTGACTCTATAGTCAGACACACTGATGTCCCGCTGACCAGGCTGAACAAGGAGAAGGTGACTGTGAGCTGTCTATCGGGAGCTAGGATCCGCCACATAACACACGCACTCAAGTCACTCCAAAGCAAGTACAAATATGACTCCGTCATTGTCCATGCTGGTGTGAATGACCTGAGACGTACCTCCCTGGACTACATGAAAAGAGACATAGAGGAGCTCTCCGATTATGTAGCCCAGGCTGGTATGACCCTGACCCTGAGCAGCATCTTGACCTCACCAAGAATGGTACCACAATACAAAGACAAGATGATCAGCTTTAACAATTGGCTCAATTACTGGTGTCATTCTAAGGGGATCCAATGTCTGTCTGCCTGGGATGACATGTTGGACAAGCCACGCTGCTTCGCAAGGGATGGCTTACACTTATCACCACTGGGCTTCTGGATATTGGCTAAGGCTCTTGCCACCCCCATAGTGCCTTTTTTAGGCAAGGCTCAAAAGACAAACCTACCTCCTTAGAAAACAATAATGGAAAAAAACTAAGGGTAATGCTGCTCAACGCCAGAAGTCTAAATCTCAAGATGCAGGCACTTGATGCACTCCTCAGCATGGAGAACATCAACGTCTGTGCAGTAACTGAAACCTGGTTCAAGGCTCCTGAGAGCACCCCAGCATTACCAGGCTATACCTCGTATCATGCTTTTGGGCTCCAAAACCCGGGCCGAACCACAAAGGGAGGGGGAGTGTCCATATTCATCAAGGACACCCACACCTCCAGGTTAGTAGCAACACATGAAGCATCAGAGACCATACAGGTGCAACTAACCATAGGCAAAACTGCTATACAACTGGTAGCATGTTACAGACCACCCTCCCAATCTCAAGAACTCCACTCAGCCTTCCTGAAGACATTAGAGGATATGAATGTATCACAAAATACCATCATACTGGGAGACTTCAACTACCCAAACATAGATTGGGTACATTATTCTAGCCCTAATACCCTAGCCCAAAGGTTCCTGGAATTCATAAATTCAAATGCACTGGAACAATTAGTCACCTCTCCCACTAGGGGAGATAATATACTAGACCTGATCATCACAAACATGGGGACAAAATGCTCCACACCGGAAGTATACCCCTCACTAGTGAGATCTGAACTAATCACCCTGGATATACATATCCCACCTCCACCCCCAGCACAAAAGACCACAGTGAAAAACTTCTCAAAAGCAGATTTCACTCTTCTTAAGACTGAGATGGTATTGTTTAAGCCCACTGTGCCAGTGGATACCACATCCCACAATGCCGAATCCTTCACAAATGCTTTCTATGGACATCTCCAAGAATGCATGGATCATGCAATCCCAAACAAATCTAAGTCCCTCTCCACCAAAGGTAAGCGTCCTGTCTGGTGGACCTCAGCCATAAACAAATTGTATAACAAAAGAAGGAAGCTACTGCACGTCAGAGCAAAATCCCATGAAGGGAAGACATCTCTGATCAACATTAGCAGAAAACTACGTTCTCTCATAAAAACATCCAAGGCCAACTTTGAGAGAAAAATCGCTAAGGGCACTAAAGATAACCACAAAGCCTTCTTCAGCTATGTTAGAAACCTGGGCGGAAACCCTCAGATATGCTCAGAGTTGGTTCACAACAATAAAAAATATACTGAACCCACAGATATTGCCAACATTCTGGCTGTCAGGTTCAGTGCAAATTTCTCCCCTCCTTCACCCCCAAAAGAAAAAATACTTATCCCAGCTGAATGTAATCTCCCTGTCATCTCAGATGTCCAAGTGAGAACCACCCTAAACAAAGCAAAAAACACAGCATCAATGGGACCTAACGGTATCCCGGGTTGCGTGTTACGTGAACTCCAAGAGGAGCTAAACCCACACATAAAAATGCTATTTAACCTTAGCCTTACTTCGGGATATGTACCTGAACACTGGCGTACAGCAACAGTGGTCCCACTCCACAAGGGGGGTGCCTCTACAGACCCTGGAAACTACGGCCCCATAAGCTTAACCAGCCTGGTCTGCAAAGTTATGGAAAGAATCATTATGGAACTCATAAACAGAGACATAGGGGACCTACAGACACTTAACCCCACCCAGTTCGGCTTTGTAAACGGCAGATCCTGCCTTTTAAACATGGTTGAATTTTTCGAAACAGTCACTAGAGCCATTGACGAGGGCAAAACAGTCCATACAGCATACCTGGACTTGGCTAAGGCCTTCGGCACAATACCCCACTCAGGCATCATAGATAAGCTCAACAGCTTAAATGTAAACCCTTATGTCATTAGATGGGTTGCAAACTGGCTAAAGAACAGAACCCATAAAATTAAAATCGCTGGAGCAATGTCAGACTCAAAGCCAGTCACAAGTGGTGTCCCACAGAGATCTGTCCTGGGACCCCTCTTATTCGGCATTTATTTCTCAGATGTTAAAGCAAACACGGGAGAACTGTGGCTGACAAAGTTCGCAGATGACTGCAAACTAGGCGCCATAGTCGATACACCAGCAGACACACACATCCTACAAAAAGGCCTCACAGAAACAGACAACTGGTGCCGGAGTCACGGCCTTAAACTAAATGCCAAAAAATGTATAGTCATCCCTTTGGGAAAAACAAAGTAGCCACAAATTATCACATAGACAGCAACCCACTGAGTACTGAAAAAGTAATCAGAGACCTAGGGACCCAAGTCGACAGCAACCTGTCATTTGATACCCACATTGCCAAAGTGGTTAGAAAAATATTCTACCTTGCACACCTCATCATGAAGGGATTCACATCCAGATCCAAGGATGTCATTGTACCCCTATATTCCTCCCTCATCAGACCCATGATTGAGTACAATGCCCCATTTGGTATGTACCTCACCCGGCATTTGCAACAGCTGGAGAGACCACAAAAGTACCTCACCAAGAGGATCAAGGGTCTCCAACATATGACTTATTCTGCCAGACTAAAGAAACTTTAGCTCTATTCAGTATCATACCACCTGCTCAGAGGTGATCTCTGCCTGACGTACAAGGCCATGTCCAATCAGGATCTGATGGACATGCTCCACCTCAAAAAATCCAAGTCCATCAGGACCACGAGAGCTAAAGACTTAAACCTCGGCACAAGTATGAATAGGACATGCTGGAGGGATAGATTCATAACCCAGAGGCTTCCCATGCTTTGGAACAAGATCCCAGTTCGTATTAGGCAGAGCCCCTCGCTGACTCTCTTCAAGAGAAGTCTTGATGAGTGGATGGGAGATCGTAAGTTTACCCCAGGGGTCACATCTGTGTCACTGCTAGACAGGGGCACAGTAAACTAATTCTATTATATAAGGGGACCTTCATTGTGTCACTACTAGACACAGTATTCTAAATTTATTCTGTACATTTTTGTACCATTTCATGGGGTGGCAAATGCCACATCACTATGGCTAGGCTTACAAATGCCCCAGGGCAGATAGCCTAGTACTATACTATGAAACTATGAAACTATGAGGCTGGCAAGAGTACCAGACAGGACAGGGTCATATGCCATAGTGCTGAAAATAAAGAAGATTTAAACATTTTCATGGGAAAGGAGTATTGCAACACATTGTTATGCAATTCTTTTATAAAGAAGGCTTGCAGCTCATTTTTAACATGAGGGTGCATCATTTCCTTTACTCCAGAGTGCTTGCATGTTTACATAAAACGGGAGGAGCCTATTTCAATAAGAGAAAGAGAGATCAGGTGAGCTTTGAAAGCACTGCCAATGCTAAGCACAGCATCGGCAGAATTCTTTTGTGTTTGTTTATTTGTTTTTATTGAAGTTAAGTCCCAATCTCTCAATTGTCCCTGATTTTAGCTCAATGGTGTCCATCTCTGAAAGGTTCAGTGTATATGTTTTGGGTTCAGTATATGTGTTCAAGTGCAATATTTTCAAATTACTGTTTTACTGTAGTGGTTGTTTTTTTTTTCTTTCACTCTCTTCGCCATCAAGCACAAGACATGCAAAGAACTGCACTGCCTTTCTGGGGAAGGGGTGTGCAGGCGAGGGTCTATATCATTTAACTGAATGCTTATTTGAGCGAATCACTATTTGTCGAACTGACTTAAGTGAAAGTTCAGTTAAGTGAACAATCGTTAAAGTGAAAAGTTTCCTAGGGGGAAAAAAAACAGTTGCCTGCCCTCTAACTGTAACAAACAAAACAAAATTAAAATCTCCACAAAGTGGGAGGCTTTACCCCCACACCCCCCAATGTGGGGGTCTGTGCCAACACTACCCCCCTAACTAAATATACCATCCCCAAAATCTCACTACTGTGGGGAAAAGGGAAAATCCCTGATGACCACCAACCACGTCCTTTCCCTGGGAAAACATTCGCTTAAACGATCATTCACTAAATTGACCTTTCACTTAAGCCAGTTCAACAAATAGCGATTCGCTCAAATAACTGATATAGACCCATGCAGGCATCTTGTACATGGAAGCAAAAGGCCATCAAATAATTACTGCTGGCAAACAAAAGTGTCATGACTTATTGGAGGCAGCGTATTTGCTTACCAATCAGAAGCTGAAATAGCAACATTTTACTGTAGTTCTTACATTTTTCATTCTTTTCTCAATGAAAAATTAGTGTACAGAAAAGTAATATTATTTTGGGGGGCATACAATACATGACAGCAAAGGATAGTTATGGTTGCTACGTTTCGTTGAAGGGCAGTATCTGTCAAAGAGCAAAGTTTGCCATTATTATTATTATAATTTGCAGCAACTTCACAGTCAAAGGTGGTGTACTTTCTCAGAAAGGGTACAGTACACTGGGACAGTGTGCATGTTTTGTACTCAAATAGAATACAGACTTTTATTTTTGTTATTACTGTGGGTTGTCTTAAGGGAACTAAAATATGGTTCCTTCTATAAAGCTAAGAAAATCCAGCATTTCACAAGGCTTCTGTTGTTCTGTTTAGGCAGTGTATCTAGTTATTACCTAGGGGGTCTTTGACCATTTCTTGCAAAGTGTGGTTGAATGCTACCCTATTAAATAGACGAACATTCAAAATTTTGAACGCCCCTTTATCAACACCTTAATGTCGAAACACTCAAATCCCGAACAAACAGAACATCGAATTTTTTCCTAAGGATAAAAATCGCTGGTCCACAAACAAAAAAAAAACACAAACACAAAATAAAGTGGGGAGCTTTACCCCCACACCCCCTGTTGTGGGTGGCTGTGACCCCCACATCCCCCTACATAAATATACCAACTCCGAGATCGCACCACAGTGAAGGAAATGGCAAAGTCTCAAAAACCACCCAGTGATTTTCTTTTCCCTAGGAAAAAAAATCGCTGTTCTTTGTTTTTGGGGTTTGGCCTTTTCGACACTCAGCTGTCGATAAAGCGACGTTCAACATTTCAAATGTTCTCTCAACTAATAGGGAACCAGTTGAACTACTGTGCACTAAATCATCATTAGACCAGAAGGAGAAAAAATAATTTTTTTCACGAGCCAGGGTAACATTCTTGTTCCTGCATACACATCATTGTACTTGCATACTATTGCCTATTATAATTTTTTTTTTATTATTTTTTATTGTCAGCAGATCTGCAGCCAGGACACAGTGAAGGAGGTGTCTGGGTGCAACTTGTTAGGAAGTGTGATCAACCTACCATCAGCATTCATTAATTTGAGTGAAAGCTGGCAATGTCAATGTCTGTTTGGCTGCAACTGTAGTATTTATTTTTTACTTATATTGCCTCTGGACTTCCAGATGTAGTTATTATTAACATAGCTACTACTGCGATTGTCAGCTCTGGCTCAGCTCTTATTATGCTCTAAGAGCCAGGTGAAACCCTTGGCTTGGCTCTGGCTCAGCTCTTCTTCCGAAATCCCATGCTTGCTCACTTTTAGACATAACTCTGTATGAGTATCTTGGAAGTGTCTGTCATGTATGCATTGTTAAAAGCCAAACAGCAGTAATGAGCAAGCTATGAGGCTTGGTTACATAAGTGCCACCTCAAACACTACATCTCAAACACCACACACACCTACACAACACAAACCCACATATGCAGAGATCCTCAACAAACACATACTCAAACAAAAGAGACCTCTGAGGCAAAAACAGTTGTGAACTCGACTGCCCACCACACCGCAAACCACATATAGTCCATATACCTGTGTCTCACAGCCACTAAGGCCTAACCATAAACCCAACATATTAATCATAGGAGACTCCATTGTGAGACACACAAATCTGCCCCTCACCAGGCTGGACACGGAGAAAGTCACAGTTAGTTGCTTGTCAGGTGCCAGAATCTGCCATATCACCTCCCTGGGCTATATGAAGAGGGACATGATCGAGCTCACTGAATATGCAACCCATGCAGCATTCTAATGTCACCGAGAATGATGCCAGAATACAAACAGAAAATGACTGACTTTAAAATTGGCTTAGTTTCTGGTGTCATTCCAAGGGGATCCAGTACCTGACAGCCTGGGAAGAAATGATCGACAGATCACGATGCTTTGCCAGATATGGCCTGCATCTGTCTCCTTTGGGCTTCAGAATTCTTGCAAAGGCTCTTGCCTCCCCCATAGTCCCTTTTTTAGGCAGTGCCTTGAGGTCAAATCTACCAACATGAAAATGTCATAAAAATGCAAATTAAAGGTCATGCTGCTAAACACTAGGAGTCTAAACATGAAACTGCACTCATTGCAAGCATTCTTAACCCTGGAAGATGCTGACATTCGTGCAGTCACAGAAACCTGGTTCAAAGCTGCGGAGAGCAGCCCTGCCATGCCAGGGTGCTTGTCCTCATTAGTCAGGGTATCTCGTCCAGGGACAAGGACGTTGTAACATCTCTGTATGTTATAAGACTCATTGCTGAGTACAATGCCCCTGTGACAGCAGGGAAATACTGCCAGTCCAGCTATCTGGAATTTTGTAAATAATTATATTCAGACCCCAAACAGTAAGCAGCAAAGCAAAAGGAGGTGGTGTTGCAATATATATTAAAGACATACACACCACCAGGCAGGTCAAACAGTATGATGCACAAGAGACACTCCAGGTGCAGTTAACTGTTGACAAGACCCCTATTCAAATCATAGCTAGCTATAGGCCCTCAACTTTGACTCAAGATGCCCACTTCACCTATCTGGATCTCTTTGAATCTATCAAGATTCAATGCTTTACCCTGATCCTGGGTAACTAACTGTCCAATCATAGATTGGAAGAACTACTCATGCCAAAACACAAATGTCCATTGTCCGTGACTTTGTCAATGCAAATGCCTTGGACCACCTGGTTGACACCCCCACAAGAGGTGGTAATATCTTTGACTTGGTATTAACCAACATGAGTAACCACTGCAGCATCCCTACAGTGCCATTCTCCCTGGTAAGATCCAACCACAAAGAGGTCACTTTCGAAGTCACCATCTCCCCTGGACCCCCACCCCAGCTAGGGTGAAACAAAAAAAATCTCCAGTGCTGATTACAACCTCCTAAGGGGAGGTACAAACAGCTTCTCAGCCCCCTCCCTCTCTGTAGGAACTGGAACATATGTCTAAACCTACACCAAAGTACTATATGAGCATATATAGAGCTGTATGGCATCAGGAATGCCCAACAGGGCAAAATCCTCCTCCTCAAGGAAGAGAAAACCTGTCTGGTGGACATCTGCAATAAATAAACTCTGTAATAAAAGGAAAAAATTGCTGTCCAGGACCAAGAAGGAGCAAGTTCCTAATTGGAAATAATCTCTCCTTAGCCTGAACAAGCAAATAAGAACACTAGTGAAAACCTCCAAAGCAAACTTCAAGTCCAAACTGGCCACATCTACAAAAGACAGTCATGATGCCTTCTTCACATACATACACAATCTCAAATGAAGGATCTAAAAGGAAACACTCGGATCTGCTCAGAACTGGCGGTCAAGGATACCACATACACAAGCTCTGTATATATAGCCTACTTGCTGGCAGACAGGTTCTGTGAAACCTTCACACCTATCAGGAAATCAGGAAATCTCCAGCACCTGCCCCCTTCCCTTATCTCTAGAGAACAAGACATCACTGCCCTCTCAAAGGCAAAAAATACAGCCTCCATGGGACCTGATAACATACCAGGCTGCATCCTACATGAATTCAGGCAGGAACATGCAGTACCATTAGGCACCATATTCCACCAAACCCTGAGTACTGGCTTCATCCCAGCTAAGTTAAGGACAGCCATTGGCATCCCTTTGTATAAAAGTGGAGCATCCACCGATCCAACAAATTATAGACCCATCAACCAAACTAGCCTGATCTGCAAAGCCATTATCATGGACCTCATTAACAATGGCATCAATGACCTCCAAAAACTTGATCCCACACAGTTTGATTTTGTCAAGGGGAGGTCATGCCTCTGAAATTTGGTTGACTTCTTTGAGACAGTCACCAAAGCCATGGATGAGATGAAGACGGTGCACACCGCCTACCTTGACCTGGCCAAAGCCTTCTATACTATTCCCCACTCAGGTATAATAGATAAAATCTCTCAACTAGGCATCGATACATATATTACCAGAGGGATAGCAAACTGTCTCACTGATAGAACCCACCTAGTCAAAATAGGGGAAGCCACCTCAAGCAGTAGACCCTTAATGATCTTGGAGCCTCTGTTGTTTGGATTATATTTTTTCTGAGATTCAGGCCAAAATCAGTGAGCTATGGCTGACCAGGTTTGCTGATGACTGCAAGCTGGGTGCTGTCATCAAGTCACCTAGTAATGTGGACATCCTCCAAGAGGGTCTCACCCAAACAAATGAATGGTGTCAGAAACATGGCCTCAAACTGAATGCCAAAAAATGGATCCTCACCCCCTTTGGGGAGAGTGACGTCCCCATAAATTATCACATTAATAACAAGGTCCTAAGCATACAAACAGTCATGAGGGACGTGGGCACCCCAGTTGATAGCAAACTGTTTTTGACCACCAAATTGCCTCCATTGTACAGAAAGCTTTCTGCATGGCCCACCTCATTAGCAAGGGTATCTCATCCATGGACAAGGAGGTCGTAACATCTCTGTATTCTTCCCTTATAAGACACATTGAGTACAATGCCCCTGTGACACCAGGGAAATACTGCCAGTCCAGCTATCCGGAATTTTGTAAATAATTATATGTCACTTGAAAATATTAACATGATTTATATAGAAATGAGACACTGCCAGCCCAGCTATCTGGAATTTTGTAAATAATCATATGTCATTTGTGAATAGTAATATGATTCATATGCTTGTCCTACAAATGTAAGAGAACTGTATGTTATGTATTGAGCCTCAATAATGTAACCACAGTGTACCCTACTGGAAAATAACAGAAATGTATATAAACTATATACCTGTGCAAATGTATGTTTTAATAGCTGAAGCAGGAACATACAGAGTTAGCTTGCAAAACTTCAAGAAAATAAGTGGAAATTGTTTTACGAGTCTGTCTCAGTTTCAGCTCAGTGCAGACACAATGTCTAGAGCTAGAAGTATTTATATTGTCTTAAAACAGAAATAATTACTAGGTTTCAAATGTAAAAGTGTTTTTATTGCCCCATGACTTCCTAGCAGCTGAACACTTCTGAGAGATATGTATTTTTGACACAGATGTGTTAAATTTTACGTATCTGTTTAGCCTGGAGACTGAAGTCAGGTGACAAAGAGTGATGTCATCCGAGCTAACTCAGCAGTAATGTTGAATATTAATTTAAGAACTCTCTCAGAGAGAAGGTCTGGGCATTTTGGATCCTGTCTTGGACCTAGAAACATCCATTTAGCACTTCTGCCTGCATGTTGCTCTGTAAGTAAGTTATTTAGGGCATAGTGTCTTTTAGATATAGATAGGAATATAGTAAAGATTTGTTTAGATGTTTTCTGTATTTATTGAGACTGCCCTGCTATGTTGTTTTAAAATATGTCCTGTGATTCTGAACACTTTAGTTACTGTCTTACTTGTTCTTGTGGCTGATATTTTGAGACATATTTAAGCTCTTAGAGTACTTGCATATGTATTTTGGTGACACTGTACAGGCCACTCCAATAGCCTTGTTCTTGGTCACACTTACCATTTGGATAATAGTAACAATACACAGTATGATTGTACAGCCCTTGTAAGGACCTTAGAGTAAGTGATAAGTAAGTGATAAGTAGTGGTTGGTGGCAGTGATAAATATCTTATAGTGTGGGCATAAGGGGCATAGCTAGTAAACCTGTGCCAGCCTTCCCCAGGAGTGTCTGTGTGTCTGTATATAAATCAAATCTCAAAGTATGTGTGTTTGTGTGCGTGCGTGTGTGTGTGTGTGTGTGTGTGTGTGTGTGTGTGTGTGTGTGTGTGTGTGTGTGTGTGTGTGTGTGTGTGTGTGTGTGTGTGTGTGTGTGTGTGTGTGTGTGTGTGTGTGTGTCTGTCAGCTACTTGGGCAGGGACACAAAGCACTGAGTGGACAGAGAGGGTGCTGGAGGTTTTGGCTAGACCACATTATGCTGAGATCTTTACCCTATAGCTGTGCCAGTGGAGAGTCTTATTGGGGATCTGGAGAAAGAGGCAGAAACCAGCCCCAGACTGACTGTGATCTCTGTGTGTACTTAAGGGAAATTGTAATTTACTGTGTTATGTGTACTTGTCATCCTCCTATTGTGTACATTCCCTCACTGTTGCCAGTGGTGAGAATTGAGGCTCCTTGTAATCATGGCTGCACAGGTAAAAAACACGCTCTCCAAAGCCAAGAACACAGCATCCATGGGACCTGACAACATCCTAGGCTGCATTCTACAAAAACTACAGAACCAACTGGAACCCCACCTAAGTATCTTGTTCAGTCATAGCCTCACTTCAGGCTTTGTGTCCACTGAATGGCACACAGTGACGGTTATCCCACTCCACAAAGGGGGAGCCACCACGGACCCTGGGAACTACCTCCCCATTAGCCTGACGAGCCTGGTCTGCAAGGCTATGGAACGTATCATCATGGAACTTATAAACAATAACATTGGTAATCTCCAAACTCTGTACCCCACCCAGTTCAGGTTTGTAAAAGGCAGATCATGTCTCCTAAACCTGATATATTTCTTTGAAGCGGTCACCAAAGCTGTAGATGAGGGTAAGGTGGTTCACACAGCCTATCTAGATCTCACCAAGGCTTTTGAATTATAGATGAACTCACTAAACTAGGTATAAATCCCTATGTCACAAGATGCGTTGCCAACTGGCTCACTGATAGAACCCACACTGTGAAAGTAGCAGACTCCAAATCCAACTTCAGACCAGTGACAAGTGGAGTACCACAGGGTTCAGTCCTGGGTCCTCTCCTGTTTGTAATTAAACCTTCGGACAAGGGCAATAAAATAGTGATACTTCATTATACGCAATATTTAAAAATGTGTATGGATCTTTTGGGTGATGAAACAATATATAAAAAAGTTAATGTTAGTGTAATTGAACAAGCTAAAAATAATTACACGTTATTGATTCATAAGGGTCTTAGATTGGGTTATTGGTTAGAGAAAGATGTGAATAATAAATTGTTGGTTAAAGAAACAAGTCTGGCTTTTTTCTATTGTTTGCCTAAATTACACAAGAGTAGTATGAACCCACCAGGCCGTCCTATAGTGTCTGCTAGTAATTATTTTTTACATAATTTAGGAGTTATTTTGCACGGTGTATTATTAAAGGAAGTTATATTACTTCCTTCATATATTAGAGACTCTTTCGATTTTTTAGAAAAAAGTAGGCATATTAAGTGGACTAAAAATATGTATTGGATAACTTTGGATGTACGAAGTCTTTATACCAATATTAAATATCTATTTGGCTTAGAAGCTTTATTACATTATATGGGGAATAGCCCCTTAACTCATTATGTGTTAGATTTAGTTCAATTCTGCTTAGAGAATAACTTTTTCTATTTTGAAAGTCAAATTTATCATCAAACCCAAGGTACTGCCATGGGTGCTCCTTTTGCACACATGTATGCAAATATATTTATGGGGCTGGTTGAAAAGGAATGTCTCTATAGTAAAATATTTTTTAAAACATACGTAAAATCATATTATAGATACATAGATGATTTAATTTTTTTATGTGATGGTGGTAGGGACTTGGTATCCAACTTTGTAGAAGACATTCAGGTAAATAGGTTTGGTATAAATTTTGATGGTTTACAAGTTGACAATCGAGTCTCTTTCTTGGATATTAATTTGTTGGGAGTCATATGTAAAAATATTAGCACTAGCATACATAGGAAATTTGGAGTAGTAAATAATTTTGTGATGGGAAATAGTTGTCATCCTAAACATACTTTGGAGTCTTTACCCTTTGGAGAATTTTTGAGAATCTCCAGACTCTGTAACGAAGACTGTATATTTAGAAAATAATTAGAACTTACAAAATTGATGTTTAAAACTAGAAAATTTGATGAAAATATTATTAATATAAGTAAACAGAATATATTAAATGTTAGGTATAAGAATAAGAAAGTGCTAAATAGGAATAATGTTAGTAAGGATGATAAAGCAGATAATTTATTTTTTGTTTCCAAGTATAATGTATTAAGTGACAATATTAAATATTATATTTCTCATTTTTGGGAATTTTTAAAAAGTTTTAAAGAATTAGATAAATTGACATGAAAGAAATTAATTTTTTCATATAAGAGAGGAAGAAGTATCAAAGATATGGTTGCGTATACTAAATTTCAAAGACCAGGGGTTGGTTAAATCAGCAGTTCCATATGAAGGGCACTAAGCCATGTGGCAAATGTATTGGATGTTCATATATTGTGAATTCTTTTTTATATATAAATAATATTAGATTTGAATCAAATGGAGTATTTAATTGTTGTACAGAGGGAGTTATTTATGCTATCAAATGTACTTTCTATATGTTTTATATTGGGCAAACAAAGATAACATTTAAAACACGCCTATTAGAACATTTGAGAGACATAAGGGCAAATAAAATGGAGAGCCCCTTGGCTCTTCATTTTAATAAATATCATGATGGAAGTACAGAAAACTTAAAAGCTACTATTTTAGAACAGGTAGATATGAAATATTTAGATGAACAAATGTGTAGATTAAAGCTTTTAAGAAAAGAAACAATGTTTATTTTGAAATTTGATACATTAACTCCAAAGGGTTTAAATGCAGAATGTTGCTGGAAATGTGTTATATGAATTTAATGGATGTCACTTTAAAATTTGTTTCTACAAATATTTTAATTGTTTAATTGATAATTGTTTTATTGATGGAGCTGGGACTATATAAGGTTTTAGATAATGCTATGTATTACTCCTTGAAGGCTTATTGTGGCCAAGGTGCTAGAGAAATAAATTTGCTTATCTGGCTTTCGTTGTGTGGTTTCCTTATATTTGTGCTGAACAGCAGTTCCTGTGTTCGTGGTGTTGGTTCACACAGCCTATCTAGATCTCACCAAGTCTTTTGAATTATAGATGAACTCACTAAACTAGGTATAAATCCCTATGTCACAAGATGGGTTGCCAACTGGCTCACTAATAGAACCCACACTGTGAAAGTAGCAGACTCCAAATCCAACTTCAGACCAGTGACAAGTGGAGTACCACAGGGTTTAGTCATGGGTCCTCTCCTGTTTGGTACCTACTTCTCTGAAGTACAGGCTAATACAGAAGGTCTTTGGCTAACGAAGTCCACAGATGACTGCAAACTAGGAGCCATAATCAAAACTCCTAATGATGTGGACATCCTACAAAAGGGCCTCATTGAGACAGATGCCTGTTGTCAAAGCCATGGCCTCAAGCTCAATGCCAAAAAGTGCATTGTTATCCCTTTTGGTAAAAACTCTGTACCCATGAACTACCACATAGGTGGTAGTCTACTTAACACCGAAAGTGTGATAAGAGACCTTTGGACACAGGTGGACAGTAGTCTCTCCTTTGATAATCACATCGCCACAGTAGTCAGGAAATCCTTCTATGTGGCACACCTCATCACAAAAGGTTTCTCATCCAGGAAAAAAGAGGTCATTGTTCCTCTCTACTCATCACTCATTAGACCCATTATAGAGTACAATGCCCCTTTTGGTATGCACCTCACAAGAAATCTACAACAACTGGAAAGGCCGCAGAAATACCTCACAAAGAGGATTACTGGCCTCAAACAGATGCCCTACGCAGACTTCTCAAAAAATTCCAGCTGTAATCCATTGCATATCGCCTACTCAGAGGTGATCTCTGCCTAACATACAAAGCTATGTCAAACCCAGAGCTGTTGGACATGCTCCACTTAAAGAAATCCCAATCCCTCCAAGCTACACGCTCTAGGGACCTAAACCTCGTCACCACAATAAACAGAACATGCTGGAGGGATAGATTCCTGTCCCAGCGACTTCCCATACTCTGGAAAAAACTATCTATCTATATCAAACAAAGCTCATCATTAGCATTCTTCAAGAAAAATCTTAATGATTGGATGGAAGATAGGAAATTCACCCCAGGGATCACTTCTGTGGCTCTGCTTGACAGGGGCACAGGAAAATAATTTTCTTGGGTGGTGAAAGCCAGGGTACCTTTTGGCTAGACTTATATAGGCCCTAGGGCCAATAGCCTAGTACCTACCTATGAACCTATGATTACTGGGCCAGTGCAGGGGCTTCACATATTATGGCCTCAAAAATCTACCCTACACAGATAAGCTAAAAGCACTGTCCCTCTACTCAGTCTCATATAGATTTCTCAGAGGTGACCTCTGTCTGGCATACAAAGCAATCTCTGACCCTGGCTTGATGGGACTGCTGCATATCTGCAAGTCAAGCTCCCCTCGACTAATGGGCATGCGTGACCTCAATCTTTTCAGTGACATCAATAGGACCTGTTGGCAGGACAGATTTGTGTCCCAGAGACTCCCCCTTCTGTGGAATAGACTCCCTCTCCAAATCAAGCAGAGTATCTCATTAACCCTTTTTAAGCTCAACTTGGATAACTGGATGGGGAACAGAAATACCCCCCCCCCCCGTGATTCCATCTGTGTCCCTGCTGGACAGGGGCATTATGTGCTGATTTGTCGGAACATGGGCTAAATTCTTGGCTAAACTTGTAAGGTCCTCAGGGCCAATAATCTAGTAACTTCCTATGATCCTATGAAGTGGACTTGGAAATTTTTTAAATAAAAAGTTTGGAGCTGCCCCTGTGTACAAAGGGAGCAGTTCATGCATGTGGTCCTTTGCTGGCAGTACTCTCAGTCCTCTGTAGCCTGAGAACAGCTCCACCTGTATGGCAGAACTGGTTCTGCAGGGATTTGAGCTTGTATCATTTAATCAGTGCCAGCTTATAAATGGAACTGTACCTACACTACAGAATCCCATAGACTTTAGTAGGCTGCAGTCTGAAGTTTTACATATCTTAGTGTTCAACATTTATGTAACATTTAAAATGTGGTATAACAAACCTGATTTCCTTTTTGGAATTATGAGTATGGATCCAGCAATTCTCATTTGCCTACACAGCTTGAAGACTTCAACAGCCACATTTTTGGACTCAAGAGTGAAGTTGCTGCATGGATAACATCCACCTCAAGTGTGAAGTATTTTGGAATCTGGTTGCAAAATGACAGTTTTTCTGATTTTGGATAAGTTTAACTTTTATTAAAATAATTATTGTTGATGGAAAAGTAATATTCAGGTATTGCTTAAACAATTAAATTATAATATATTAACCTCTGTGTAGCTCAGTGAAGATGCTTACACAGGAAAAAAAAACAACTGGCTTGAACTTTATTTATAGCCATTAAATAACATATTTTGCTCCTCTATATAATGCTGGAGTCTTGGTTACAAAGAACAGTATAAAAGTCAAGTTATGTTAACACTGACATACTAAAACAATGCTGGCTACAATGACCTGCTAAGCAGAAGAATAAACTCTGGTATTTTATTGGTCATTCGGAAGAGAGAATTGTGTAGTATAGAGGAAAATGAAGTAACTTCTTATCAAACCAGAAATAATGTTATTCATTTTACTTAAAGCTATTGTAACTGTTCTCAATTACTTCTAGTCAACAGTGCAGTGCAGTACACAGTTTTAAAGATTTATTTGAAATGCTAATTCTGCATTGCTGTTTCATTTGCATCTCATATTACTTTAGCCTGAAGCACTTACGTGAGCCTTACCGCAAACAAACTGAATGCAACTATCATAATTAATCAGGACTTTCTGTTTGTAGACACAGAGCTATTAGTGTAATAGCAAAGGATTTCCCTTGGAAGAACAAAATCAATCTTCTGTGGAGTTGTAATATATTCCACTTTGGTTATTTATTTCAGTGGAATCAATTCATTTGGAAGAGATTTTCTTGATGAGCACTGAAATGCCAACAGAATTACAAACAATATAAAGTACTGAAAGTATGTGAGACAGATTAGCATATAACAGCAT